>NC_054481.1:136144613-136202804 GCF_017639515.1 Carcharodon carcharias
CCAACACCAACACCACGCTGTGTCTCAGCACCAACACCAACACCACGCTGTGTCTCAGCACCAACACCAACACCACGCTGTGTCTCAGCACCAACACCAACACCAACACCACGCTGTGTCTCAGCACCAACACCAACACCACGCTGTGTCTCAGCACCAACACCAACACCACGCTGTGTCTCAGCACCAACACCAACACCAACACACGCTGTGTCTCAGCACCAACACCAACACCACGCTGTGTCTCAGCACCAACACAACACCACGCTGTGTCTCAGCACCAACACCAACACCAACACCACGCTGTGTCTCAGCACCAACACCAACACCACGCTGTGTCTCAGCACCAACACCAACACCACGCTGTGTCTCAGCACCAACACCAAACACCACGCTGTGTCTCAGCACCAACACCAACACCAACACCACGCTGTGTCTCAGCACCAACACCAACACCAACACCACGCTGTGTCTCAGCACCAACACCAACACCACGCTGTGTCTCAGCACCAACACCAACACCAACACCACGCTGTGTCTCAGCACCAACACCAACACCACGCTGTGTCTCAGCACCAACACCAACACCAACACCACGCTGTGTCTCAGCACCAACACCAACACCACGCTGTGTCTCAGCACCAACACCAACACCAACACCAACACCACGCTGTGTCTCAGCACCAACACCAACACCACGCTGTGTCTCAGCACCAACACCAACACCAACACCACGCTGTGTCTCAGCACCAACACCAACACCACGCTGTGTCTCAGCACCAACACCAACACCAACACCACGCTGTGTCTCAGCACCAACACCAACACCACGCTGTGTCTCAGCACCAACACCAACACCACGCTGTGTCTCAGCACCAACACCAACACCAACACCACGCTGTGTCTCAGCACCAACACCAACACCACGCTGTGTCTCAGCACCAACAACACCACGCTGTGTCTCAGCACCAACACCAACACCAACACCACGCTGTGTCTCAGCACCAACACCAACACCAAAACCACGCTGTGTCTCAGCACCAACACCAAAACCACGCTGTCTCAGCACCAACACCAACACCAACACCACGCTGTGTCTCAGCACCAACACCAACACCAACACCACGCTGTGTCTCAGCACCAACACCAACACCACGCTGTGTCTCAGCACCAACACCAACACCACGCTGTGTCTCAGCACCAACACCAACACCAACACCACGCTGTGTCTCAGCACAACACCAACACCAACACCACGCTGTGTCTCAGCACCAACACCAACACCACGCTGTGTCTCAGCACCAACACCAACACCACGCTGTGTCTCAGCACCAACACCAACACCAACACCACGCTGTGTCTCAGCACCAACACCAACAAAACACTGTGTCTCAGCACCAACACCAACACCAACACCATGCTCTGTCTCAGCACCAACACCAAAACCGCTCTTTATCTCAGCACCAACACCAACACCACGCTGTGTCTCAGCACCAACACCAACACCACGCTGTGTCTCAGCACCAACACCAACACCAACACAACGCTGTGTCTCAGCACCAACATCAACACCACGCTGTGTCTCAGCACCAACACCAACACCACGCTGTGTCTCAGCACCAACACCAACACCACGCTGTGACTCAGCACCAACAATAACAACACGCTGTGTCTCAGCACCAACACCAACCAACACCAACACCACGCTGTGTCTCAGCACCAACACCAAACACCACGCTGTGTCTCAGCACCAACACCAACACCAACACCACGCTGTGTCTCAGCACCAACACCAACACAACGCTGTGTCTCAGCACCAACACCAACACCACGCTGTGTCTCAGCACCAACACCAACACCAACACCACGCTGTGTCTCAGCACCAACACCAACACCAACACCACGCTGTGTCTCAGCACCAACACCAACACCAACACCACGCTGTGTCTCAGCACCAACACCAACACCACGCTGTGTCTCAGCACCAACACCAACACCAAACCACGCTGTGTCTCAGCACCAACACCAACACCAACACAACGCTGTGTCTCAGCACCAACACCAACACCACGCTGTGTCTCAGCACCAACACCAACACCAACACCACGCTGTGTCTCAGCACCAACACCAACACCACGCTGTGTCTCAGCACCAACACCAACACCACGCTGTGTCTCAGCACCAACACCAACACCAACACCACGCTGTGTCTCAGCACCAACACCAACACCACGCTGTGTCTCAGCACCAACACCAACACCACGCTGTGTCTCAGCACCAACACCAAACACCACGCTGTGTCTCAGCACCAACACCAACACCAACACCACGCTGTGTCTCAGCACCAACACCAACACCACGCTGTGTCTCAGCACCAACACCAACACCAACACCACGCTGTGTCTCAGCACCAACACCAACACCAACACCACGCTGTGTCTCAGCACCAACACCAACACCACGCTGTGTCTCAGCACCAACACCAACACCAACACCAACACCAACACCAACACCACGCTGTGTCTCAGCACCAACACCAACACCACGCTGTGTCTCAGCACCAACACCAACACCACGCTGTGTCTCAGCACCAACACCAAAACCAACACCACGCTGTGTCTCAGCACCAACAACACCACGCTGTGTCTCAGCACCAACACCAACACCAACACCACGCTGTGTCTCAGCACAAACACCAACACCAACACAACGCTGTGTCTCAGCACCAACACCAACACCACGCTGTGTCTCAGCACCAACACAAACACCACGCTGTGTCTCAGCACCAACACCAACACCAACACCACGCTGTGTCTCAGCACCAACACCAACACCACGCTGTGTCTCAGCACCAACACCAACACCACGCTGTGTCTCAGCACCAACACCAACACCAACACCACGCTGTGTCTCAGCACCAACACCAACACCACGCTGTGTCTCAGCACCAACACCAACACCACGCTGTGTCTCAGCACCAACACCAAACACCACGCTGTGTCTCAGCACCAACACCAACACCAACACCACGCTGTGTCTCAGCACAAACACCAACACCAACACCACGCTGTGTCTCAGCACCAACACCAACACCACGCTGTGTCTCAGCACCAAACCAACACCAACACCACGCTGTGTCTCAGCACCAACACCAACACCACCCTGTGTCTCAGCACCAACACCAACACCAACACCACGCTGTGTCTCAGCACCAACACCAACACCACGCTCTTTCTCAGCACCAACACCAACACCAACACCAACACCACGCTGTGTCTCAGCACCAACACCAACACCACGCTGTGTCTCAGCACCAACACCAACACCAACACCACGCTGTGTCTCAGCACCAACACCAACACCACGCTGTGTCTCAGCACCAACACCAACACCAACACCACGCTGTGTCTCAGCACCAACACCAACACCACGCTGTGTCTCAGCACCAACACCAACACCACGCTGTGTCTCAGCACCAACACCAACACCAACACAACGCTGTGTCTCAGCACCAACACCAACACCACGCTGTGTCTCAGCACCAACACAACACCACGCTGTGTCTCAGCACCAACACCAACACCAACACCACGCTGTGTCTCAGCACCAACACCAACACCAACACATCGCTGTGTCTCAGCACCAACACCAACACCATGCTGTGTCTCAGCACCAACACCAACACCACGCTGTGTCTCAGCACCAACACCAACACCAACACCACGCTGTGTCTCAGCACCAACACCAACACCAACACCACGCTGTGTCTCAGCACCAACACCAACACCACGCTGTGTCTCAGCACCAACACCAACACCAACACCACGCTGTGTCTCAGCACCAACACCAACACCAACACCACGCTGTGTCTCAGCACCAACACCAACACCACGCTGTGTCTCAGCACCAACACCAACACCACGCTGTGTCTCAGCACCAACACCAACACCAACACCACGCTGTGTCTCAGCACCAACACCAACACCACGCTGTGTCTCAGCACCAACACCAACACCACGCTGTGTCTCAGCACCAACACCAACACCACGCTGTGTCTCAGCACCAACACCAACACCACGCTGTGTCTCAGCACCAACACCAACACCACGCTGTGTCTCAGCACCAACACCAACACCAACACCACGCTGTGTCTCAGCACCAACACCAACACCAACACCACGCTGTGTCTCAGCACCAACACCAACACCACGCTGTGTCTCAGCACCAACACCAACACCAACACCAACACCAACACCACGCTGTGTCTCAGCACCAACACCAACACCAACACCACGCTGTGTCTCAGCACCAACACCAACACCACGCTGTGTCTCAGCACCAACACCAACACCACGCTGTGTCTCAGCACCAACACCAACACCAACACCACGCTGTGTCTCAGCACCAACACCAACAAACACTGTGTCTCAGCACCAACACCAACACCAACACCACGCTGTGTCTCAGCACCAACACCAAAACCACTCTGTGTCTCAGCACCAACACCAACACCACGCTGTGTCTCAGCACCAACACCAACACCAAACCACGCTGTGTCTCAGCACCAACATCAACACCAACACCAACCCGCGCTGTGTCTCAGCACCAACACCAACACCACGCTGTGTCTCAGCACCAACACCAACACCAACACCACGCTGTGTCTCAGCACCAACACCAACACCACGCTGTGTCTCAGCACCAACACCAACACCAACACCACGCTGTGTCTCAGCACCAACACCAACACCAACACCACGCTGTGTCTCAGCACCAACACCAACACCACGCTGTGTCTCAGCACCAACACCAACACCAACACCAACACCAACACCACGCTGTGTCTCAGCACCAACACCAACACCAACACCACGCTGTGTCTCAGCACAAACACCAACACCAACACAACGCTGTGTCTCAGCACCAACACCAACACCACGCTGTGTCTCAGCACCAACCCAAACACCACGCTGTGTCTCAGCACCAACACCAACACCAACACCACGCTGTGTCTCAGCACCAACACCAACACAACGCTGTGTCTCAGCACCAACACCAACACCACGCTGTGTCTCAGCACCAACACCAACACCAACACCACGCTGTGTCTCAGCACCAACACCAACACCAACACCACGCTGTGTCTCAGCACCAACACCAACACCAACACCACGCTGTGTCTCAGCACCAACACCAACACCACGCTGTGTCTCAGCACCAACACCAACACCAAAACCACGCTGTGTCTCAGCACCAAACCAACACCAACACAACGCTGTGTCTCAGCACCAACACCAACACCACGCTGTGTCTCAGCACCAACACCAACACCAACACCACGCTGTGTCTCAGCACCAACACCAACACCACGCTGTGTCTCAGCACCAACACCAACACCACGCTGTGTCTCAGCACCAACACCAACACCAACACCACGCTGTGTCTCAGCACCAACACCAACACCACGCTGTGTCTCAGCACCAACACCAACACCACGCTGTGTCTCAGCACCAACACCAACACCACGCTGTGTCTCAGCACCAACACCAACACCAACACCACGCTGTGTCTCAGCACCAACACCAACACCACGCTGTGTCTCAGCACCAACACCAACACCAACACCACGCTGTGTCTCAGCACCAACACCAACACCAACACCACGCTGTGTCTCAGCACCAACACCAACACCACGCTGTGTCTCAGCACCAACACCAACACCAACACCAACACCAACACCAACAACACGCTGTGTCTCAGCACCAACACCAACACCAACACCACGCTGTGTCTCAGCACCAACACCAACACCACGCTGTGTCTCAGCACCAACACCAAAACCAACACCACGCTGTGTCTCAGCACCAACAACACCACGCTGTGTCTCAGCACCAACACCAACACCAACACCACGCTGTGTCTCAGCACAAACACCAACACCAACACAACGCTGTGTCTCAGCACCAACACCAACACCACGCTGTGTCTCAGCACCAACACAAACACCACGCTGTGTCTCAGCACCAACACCAACACCAACACCACGCTGTGTCTCAGCACAAACACCAACACCAACACCACGCTGTGTCTCAGCACCAACACCAACACCACGCTGTGTCTCAGCACCAAAACCAACACCAACACCACGCTGTGTCTCAGCACCAACACCAACACCACGCTGTGTCTCAGCACCAACACCAACACCAACACCACGCTGTGTCTCAGCACCAACACCAACACCACACTGTGTCTCAGCACCAACACCAACACCACACTGTGTCTCAGCACCAACACCAACACCAACACCACGCTGTGTCTCAGCACCAAAACCAACACCAACACCACGCTGTGTCTCAGCACCAACACCAACACCACCCTGTGTCTCAGCACCAACACCAACACCAACACCACGCTGTGTCTCATCACCAACACCAACACCACGCTCTTTCTCAGAACCAACACCAACACCAACACCAACACCACGCTGTGTCTCAGCACCAACACCAACACCACGCTGTGTCTCAGCACCAACACCAACACCACGCTGTGTCTCAGCATCAACACAATCATCACGCTGTGTCTCAGCACCAACACCAACACCAACACCACGCTGTGTCTCAGCACCAACACCAACACCAACACAACGCTGTGTCTCAGCACCAACACCAACACCACGCTGTGTCTCAGCACCAACACCAACACCACGCTGTGTCTCAGCACCAACACCAACACCACGCTGTGTCTCAGCACCAACACCAACAACACGCTGTGTCTCAGCACCAACACCAGCACCAACACCAACACCACGCTGTGTCTCAGCACCAACCCAAACACCACGCTGTGTCTCAGCACCAACACCAACACCAACACCACGCTGTGTCTCAGCACCAACACCAACACAACGCTGTGTCTCAGCACCAACACCAACACCACGCTGTGTCTCAGCACCAACACCAACACCAACACCACGCTGTGTCTCAGCACCAACACCAACACCAACACCACGCTGTGTCTCAGCACCAACACCAACACCAACACCACGCTGTGTCTCAGCACCAACACCAACACCACGCTGTGTCTCAGCACCAACACCAACACCAACACCACGCTGTGTCTCAGCACCAACACCAACACCAACACAACGCTGTGTCTCAGCACCAACACCAACACCACACTGTGTCTCAGCACCAACACCAACACCAACACCACGCTGTGTCTCAGCACCAACACCAACACCACGCTGTGTCTCAGCACCAACACAACACCACGCTGTGTCTCAGCACCAACACCAACACCAACACCACGCTGTGTCTCAGCACCAACACCAACACCACGCTGTGTCTCAGCACCAACACCAACACCACGCTGTGTCTCAGCACCAACACCAAACACCACGCTGTGTCTCAGCACCAACACCAACACCAACACCACGCTGTGTCTCAGCACCAACACCAACACCACGCTGTGTCTCAGCACCAACACCAACACCAACACCACGCTGTGTCACAGCACCAACACCAACACCAACACCACGCTGTGTCTCAGCACCAACACCAACACCACGCTGTGTCTCAGCACCAACACGAACACCAACACCAACACCAACACCAACACCACGCTGTGTCTCAGCATCAACACCAACACCACGCTGTGTCTCAGCACCAACACCAACACCACGCTGTGTCTCAGCACCAACACCAACACCACGCTGTGTCTCAGCACCAACACCAACACCAACACCACGCTGTGTCTCAGCACCAACAACACCACGCTGTGTCTCAGCACCAACACCAACAACAACACCACGCTGTGTCTCAGCACAAACACCAACACCAACACAACGCTGTGTCTCAGCACCAACACCAACACCACGCTGTGTCTCAGCACCAACACAAACACACGCTGTGTCTCAGCACCAACACCAACACCAACACCACGCTGTGTCTCAGCACCAACACCAACACCACGCTGTGTCTCAGCACCAACACCAACACCACGCTGTGTCTCAGCACCAACACCAACACCAACACCACGCTGTGTCTCAGCACCAAAACCAACACCACGCTGTGTCTCAGCACCAACACCAACACCACGCTGTGTCTCAGCACCAACACCAAACACCACGCTGTGTCTCAGCACCAACACCAACACCAACACCACGCTGTGTCTCAGCACACAACACCAACACCAACACCACGCTGTGTCTCAGCACCAACACCAACACCACGCTGTGTCTCAGCACCAACACCAACACCAACACCACGCTGTGTCTCAGCACCAACACCAACACCACGCTGTGTCTCAGCACCAACACCAACACCAACACCACGCTGTGTCTCAGCACCAACACCAACACCACGCTGTGTCTCAGCACCAACACCAACACCAACACCAACACCACGCTGTGTCTCAGCACCAACACCAACACCACGCTGTGTCTCAGCACCAACACCAACACCAACACCACGCTGTGTCTCAGCACCAACACCAACACCACGCTGTGTCTCAGCACCAACACCAACACCAACACCACGCTGTGTCTCAGCACCAACACCAACACCACGCTGTGTCTCAGCACCAACACCAACACCACGCTGTGTCTCAGCACCAACACCAACACCAACACCACGCTGTGTCTCAGCACCAACACCAACACCATGCTGTGTCTCAGCATCAACACAATCATCACGCTGTGTCTCAGCACCAACACCAACACCACGCTGTGTCTCAGCACCAACACCAACACCAACACATCGCTGTGTCTCAGCACCAACATCAACACCATGCTGTGTCTCAGCACCAACACCAACACCACGCTGTGTCTCAGCACCAACACCAACACCAACACCACGCTGTGTCTCAGCACCAACACCAACACCAACACCACGCTGTGTCTCAGCACCAACACCAACACCACGCTGTGTCTCAGCACCAACACCAACACCAAAACCACGCTGTGTCTCAGCACCAACACCAACACCAACACCACGCTGTGTCTCAGCACCAACACCAACACCACGCTGTGTCTCAGCACCAACACCAACACCACGCTGTGTCTCAGCACCAACACCAACACCAACACCACGCTGTGTCTCAGCACCAACACCAACACCACGCTGTGTCTCAGCACCAACACCAACACCACGCTGTGTCTCAGCACCAACACCAACACCACGCTGTGTCTCAGCACCAACACCAACACCACGCTGTGTCTCAGCACCAACACAAACACCACGCTGTGTCTCAGCACCAACACCAACACCAACACCACGCTGTGTCTCAGCACCAACACCAACACCAACACCACGCTGTGTCTCAGCACCAACACCAACACCACGCTGTGTCTCAGCACCAGCACGAACACCAACACCAACACCAACACCACGCTGTGTCTCAGCATCAACACCAACACCAACACCACACTGTGTCTCAGCACCCACACCAACACCACACTGTGTCTCCGCACCAACACCAACACCACGCTGTGTCTCCGCACCAACACCAACACCAACACCACGCTGTGTCTCAGCACTAACACTATCAAAACACTGTATCTCAGCACCAACACCAACACCAACACCATGCTCTGTCTCAGCACCAACACCAAAACCGCTCTTTATCTCAGCACAAACACCAACACCACGCTGTATCTCAGCACCAACACCAACACCAAAACCACCCTGTGTCTCAGCACCAACATCAACACCAACACCAACCCCGCGCTATGTCTCGGCACTAAAACCAACACCAAACTGTGTCTCAGCACCAACACCAGCACCAACACCACGCTGTGTCTCAGCACCAACACCAACACCACGCTGTGTCTCTGCACCAAAACCAACACCAACACCACGCTGTGTCTCAGCATCAACATCAACACCACGCTGTGTCTCAGCACCAACACCAACACCAACACCACGCTGTGTCTCAGCACCTACACCAACACCACACTGTGCCTCAGCACCAACACCAACACCACGCTGTATCTCAACACCAACACCAACAACAGCACCACGCTGTGTCTCAGAACCAAAACCAACAACAACACCACGCTGTGTCTCAGCACCAACACCAACACCAACACCACGCTGTGTCTCATCACCAACACCAACACCACGCTGTGTCTCAGCACCAACACCAACACTAACACCAACACCACGCTGTTTCTCAGCACCAACACCAACACCAACACCACGCTGTGTCTCAGCACCTACACCAACACCACGCTGTGTCTCAGCACCAACACCAAAACCAACACCACGATGTGTCTCAGCACCAACAACACCACGCTGTGTCTCAGCACCAACACCAACAGCAACACCACGCTGTGTCTCAGCACATACACCAACACCAACACAACACTGTGTCTCAGCTTCAACAGAAACACAATGCTGTTTCTCAGCACCAACACAAACATCACGCTGTGTCTCAGCACCAACACCAACAAAAACACCACGCTGTGTCTCATCACCAACACCAAAACCAACACAACACTGTGTCCCAGCACCAACATCAACACCACGCTGTGTCTCAGCACTAACACCAACACCAAACTGTGTCCCAGCACCAAAACCAACACGACGCTGTGTCTCAGCACCAACACCAACACCACGCTGTGTCTCAGCACCAAAACCAACACCAACACCACGCTGTGTCTTAGCACCAACACCAACACCATGCTGTGTCTCAGCACCAACACCAACACGAACACCACGCTGTGTCTCAGCACCTACACCAACACCACACTGTGCCTCTGCACCAAAACCAACACCACGCTGTGTCTCATCACCAACACCAACACCACCCTGAGTCTCAGCACCAACACCAACACCAACACCAACGTCACGCTGTATCTCATCACCAACACCAACACCACGCTCTTTCTCAGCACCAACACCAACACCAACACCAACACCACGCTGTGTCTCAGCACCAACACCAACACCACGCTGTGTCTCAGCACCAACACCAACACCATCACCACGCTGTGTCTCATCACCAACACCAACACCACGCTGTGTCTCAGCACCAACACCAACACCAACACCTTGCTGTGTGTCATCACCAACACCAACACCACGCTGAGTCTCAGCACCAACACCAACACCACGCTGTGTCTCAGCACCAACACCAAAACCAACACCACGATGTGTCTCAGCACCAACAACACCACGCTGTGTCTCAGCACCAACACCAACACCAACACCACGCTGTGTCTCAGCACAAACACCAACACCAACACAACGCTGAGTCTCAGCACCAACATCAACACCACGCTGTGTCTCAGCACCAACACCAACACCAACAAGACGCTGTGTCTCAGCACCAACACCAACACCAACACCACGCTGTGTCTCAGCACCAACACCAACATCACGCTGTTTCTCAGCACCAATACCAACACCAAAACCACGCTGTGTCTCAGCACCAACTGCAACACCAACACAACGCTGTGTCTCATCAACAACACCAACACCACGCTGTGTCTCAGCACCAACACCAACACCAACACCACGCTGTGTCTCAGCACCAACACCAACACCACACTGTGTCTCAGCACCAACAATAACACCACGCTGTGTCTCAGCAACAACACCAACACCAACACCACGCTGTGTCTCAGCACCAACACCAACACCAACACAACGCTGTGTCTCAGCACCAACACAAACACCATCACCATGATTGTCTCAGCACCAAAGCCAACACCAACATCACGCTGTGTCCCAGCACTAACACCCACACCACCCTGTGTCTCAGCACCAACACCAACACCAACACCACGCTGTGTGTCAGCACCAACACCAACACCAACACAACGCTGTTTCTCAGCACCAACACCAACACCACGCTGTGTCTCAGCACCAACACCAACACCAACAAAACGCTGTGTCTCAGCACCAACACCAACACCAACTTCACGCTGTTTCTCTGCACCAACACCAACACCAACACCAACAACACGCTGTGTCTCTGCACTAACACCAAAACCAACACCAAGCTGTGTCTCAGCACCATCACGAACACCAACACCACGCTGTGTCTGAGCACCAACACCAACACCACGCTGTGTCTCAGCACCAACACCAACACCACGCTGTGTCTCAGCACCAACACCAACTCCAACACCACGCTGTGTCTCAGCACCAACACCAACACCACACTGTGTCTCAGCACCAAAACCAGCACAAACACCATGCTGTGTCTCAGCACCAACACCAACACCAACACCACGCTGTGTCTCAGCACCAACACCAACACCACGCTGTGTCTCAGCACCAAAACCAACACCAACACCACGCTGTGTCTCAGCACCAACACCAACACGACGCTGTGTCTCAGCACCAACACCAACACCAACACCACGCTGTGTCTCACCACCTACACCAACACCACACTGTGCCTCAGCACCAACACCAACACCACGCTGTATCTCAACACCAACACCAACACCAACACCACGCTGTGTCTCAGCACCAAAAACAACACCAACACCACGCTGTGTCTCATCACCAACACCAACACAACCCTGAGTCTCAGCACCAACACCAACACCAACACCACGCTGTATCTCATCACCAACACCAACACCACGCTCTTTCTCAGCACCAACACCAACACCAACACCACGCTGTGTCTCAGCACCAACACCAACACCACGCTGTGTCTCAGCATCAATAACAACACCAACACCACGCTGTGTCTCATCACCAACACCAACACCACGCTGTGTCTCAGCACCAACACCAACAACAACACCACGCTGTGTGTCATCACCAACACCAACACCACGCTGTGTCTCAGCACCAACACCAACACCACGCTGTGTCTCAGCTCCAACACCAAAACCAACACCACGATGTGTCTCAGCACCAAAAACACCACGCTGTGTCTCAGCACGAACACCAACACCAACACCACGCTGTGTCTCAGCACAAACACCAACACCAACACAACGCTGTGTCTCAGCACCAACTTCAACACCACGCTGTGTCTCAGCACCAACACCAACACCAACACCACGCTGGGTCTCAGCACCAACACCAACACCAACACAACGCTGTGTCTCAGCACCAACATCAACACCATCACCATGATTGTCTCAGCACCAACGCCAACACCAACATCACGCTGTGTCTCAGCACTAACACCCACACCACGCTGTGTCTCAGCACCAACACCAACACCAACACCAACACCACGCTGTCTGTCAGCAGAAACACCAACACCAACACAAAGCTGTGTCTCAGCACCAACACCAACACCAACACCACGCTGTGTCTCAGCACCAACACCAACACCAACACCACGCTGTGTCTCAGCACCAACACCAACACCACGTTGTGTCTCAGCACCAACACCAACACCAACACCACGCTGTGTCTCAGCACCAACACCAACACCAACACCTCACTGTGTCTCAGCACCAACACTAACACCAACACCACGCTGTGTCTCAGCACAAACACCAACACCAACACAATGCTGTGTCTCAGCACCAACATCAACACCACGCTGTGTCTCAGCACCAACACCAACAAAAACACCACGCTGTGTCTCAGCACCAACACCAACACCACTCTGTGTCTCAGCACCAACACAAACACCACGCTGTGTCTCATCGCCAACACCAACACCAAAACCACGCTGTGTCTCAGCACCAACAGCAACACCAACACAACGCTGTGTCTCAGCAACAACACCAACACCACGCTGTGTCTCAGCACCAACACCAACACCAACACCACGCTGTGTCTCAGCACCAACACCAACACCACGCTCTGTCTCAGCACCAACAATAACACCACGCTGTCTCTCAGCACCAACACCAACACCAACACCACGCTGTGTCTCAGCACCAACACCAACACCAACACAACGCTGTGTCTCAGCTCCAACACCAACACCATCACCATGATTGTCTCAGCACCAACGCCAACACCAACATCACGCTGTGTCTCAGCACTAACACCCACACCACGCTGTGTCTCAGCACCAACACCAACACCACGCTGTCTGTCAGCAGAAAAACCAACACCAACACAACGCTGTGTCTCAGCACCAACACCAACACCAACACCACGCTGTGTCTCAGCACCAACACCAACACCAACACCACGCTGTGTCTCAGCACGAACACCAACACCACGTTTTGTCTCAGCACCAACACCAACACCAACACCACGCTGTGTCTCAGCACCAACACCAACACCAACACCTCACTGTGTCTCAGCACCAACACCAACACCAACACCACGCTGTGTCTCATCACCAACACCAACACCACGCTCGTTCTCAGCACCAACACCAACACCAACACCAACACCACGCTGTGTCTCATCACCAACACCAACACCAACACCACGCTGTGTCTCAGCACCAACACCAACACCAACACCACGCTGTGTCTCATCACCAACACCAACACCACGCTGTGTCTCAGCACCAACACCAACACCAACACCACGCTGTGTCTCAGCACCAACACCAACACCAACACCACGCTGTGTCTCAGCACCTACACCAACACCACGCTGTGTCTCAGCACCAACACCAAAACTAACACCACGATGTGTCTCAGCACCAACAACACCACGCTGTGTCTCAGCACCAACACCAACACCAAGACCACGCTGTGTCTCAGCACAAACACCAACACCAACACAACGCTGTGTCTCAGCTTCAACACCAACACCATGCTGTGTCTCAGCATCAACACAAACATCACGCTGTGTCTCAGCTCCAACACCAACACCAACACCACGCTGTGTCTCAACACCAACACAAACAGAACGCTGTGTCTCAGCACCAACATCAACACCACGCTGTGTCTCAGCACTAAAACCAACACCAAACTGTGTCCCAGCACCAACACCAACACCACGCTGTGTCTCAGCACCAACACCAACACCAACACCACGCTGTGTCTCAGCACCAACACCAACACCACGCTGTGTCTCAGCACCTACACCAACACCACACTGTGCCTCAGCACCAACACCAACACCATGCTGTATCTCAACACCAACACCAACACCAACACCACGCTGTGTCTCAGCACCAAAACCAACACCAACACCACGCTGTGTCTCATCACCAACACCACCCTGAGTCTCAGCACCAACACCAACACCAACACCACGCTGTGTCTCATCACCAACACCAACACCACGCTCTTTCTCAGCACCAACACCAACACCAACACCAACACCACGCTGTGTCTCAGCACCAACACCAACACCACGCTGTGTCACAGCACCAACACCAACACCAACACCACGCTGTGTCTCAGCACCAAAACCAACACCAACACCACGCTGTGTCTCAGCACCAACACCAACACGACGCTGTGTCTCAGCACCAACACCAACACCAACACCACGCTGTGTCTCAGCACCTACACCAACACCACACTGTGCCTCAGCACCAACACCAACACCACGCTGTATCTCAACACCAACACCAACACCAACACCACGCTGTGTCTCAGCACCAAAAACAACACCAACACCACGCTGTGTCTCATCACCAACACCAACACAACCCTGAGTCTCAGCACCAACACCAACAACAACACCACGCTGTATCTCATCACCAACACCAACACCACGCTCTTTCTCAGCACCAACACCAACACCAACACCACGCTGTGTCTCAGCACCAACACCAACAACAACACCACGCTGTGTGTGATCACCAACACCAACACCACGCTGTGTCTCAGCACCAACACCAACACCACGCTGTGCCTCAGCTCCAACACCAAAACCAACACCACGATGTGTCTCAGCACCAAAAACACCACGCTGTGTCTCAGCACGAACACCATCACCAACACCACGCTGTGTCTCAGCACAAACACCAACACCAACACAACGCTGTGTCTCAGCACCAACATCAACACCACGCTGTGTCTCAGCACCAACACCAACACCAACACCACGCTGGGTCTCAGCACCAACACCAACACCAACACAACGCTGTGTCTCAGCACCAACATCAACACCATCACCATGATTGTCTCAGCACCAACGCCAACACCAACATCACGCTGTGTCTCAGCACTAACACCCACACCACGCTGTGTCTCAGCACCAACACCAACACCAACACCACGCTGTCTGTCAGCAGAAACACCAACACCAACACAAAGCTGTGTCTCAGCACCAACACCAACACCAACACCACGCTGTGTCTCAGCACCAACACCAACAGCAACACCGCGCTGTGTCTCAGCACCAACACCAACACCACGTTGTGTCTCAGCACCAACACCAACACCAACACCACGCTGTGTCTCAGCACCAACACCAACACCAACACCTCAATGTGTCTCAGCACCAACACCAACACCAACACCACGCTGTGTCTCAGCACAAACACCAACACCAACACAATGCTGTGTCTCAGCACCAACATCAACACCACGCTGTGTCTCAGCACCAACACCAACAAAAACACCACGCTGTGTCTCAGCACCAACACCAACACCACTCTGTGTCTCAGCACCAACACAAACACCACGCTGTGTCTCATCGCCAACACCAACACCAAAACCACGCTGTGTCTCAGCACCAACAGCAACACCAACACAACGCTGTGTCTGATCAACAACACCAACACCACGCTGTGTCTCAGCACCAACACCAACACCAACACCACGCTGTGTCTCAGCACCAACACCAACACCACGCTCTGTCTCAGCACCAACAATAACACCACGCTGTCTCTCAGCACCAACACCAACACCAACACCACGCTGTGTCTCAGCACCAACACCAACACCAACACAACGCTGTGTCTCAGCTCCAACACCAACACCATCACCATGATTGTCTCAGCACCAACGCCAACACCAACATCACGCTGTGTCTCAGCACTAACACCCACACCACGCTGTGTCTCAGCACCAACACCAACACCACGCTGTCTGTCAGCAGAAAAACCAACAACAACACAACGCTGTGTCTCAGCACCAACACCAACACCAACACCACGCTGTGTCTCAGCACCAACACCAACACCAACACCACGCTGTGTCTCAGCACGAACACCAACACCACGTTGTGTCTCAGCACCAACACCAACACCAACACCACGCTGTGTCTCAGCACCAACACCAACAACAACACCTCACTGTGTCTCAGCACCAACACCAACACCACGCTGTGTCTCATCACCAACACCAAAACCACGCTGTGTCTCAGCACCAACACCAACACCAACACCACGCTGTGTCTCAGCACCAACACCAACACCAACACAACGCTGTGTCTGATCAACAACACCAACACCACGCTGTGTCTCAGCACCAACACCAACACCAACACCACGCTGTGTCTCAGCACCTACACCAACACCACGCTGTGTCTCAGCACCAACACCAAAACTAACACCACGATGTGTCTCAGCACCAACAACACCACGCTGTGTCTCAGCACCAACACCAACACCAAGACCACGCTGTGTCTCAGCACAAACACCAACACCAACACAACGCTGTGTCTCAGCTTCAACACCAACACCATGCTGTGTCTCAGCATCAACACAAACATCACGCTGTGTCTCAGCTCCAACACCAACACCAACACCACGCTGTGTCTCAACACCAACACCAACAGAACGCTGTGTCTCAGCACCAACATCAACACCACGCTGTGTCTCAGCACTAAAACCAACACCAAACTGTGTCCCAGCACCAACACCAACACCACGCTGTGTCTCAGCACCAACACCAACACCAACACCACGCTGTGTCTCAGCACCTACACCAACACCACACTGTGCCTCAGCACCAACACCAACACCACGCTGTATCTCAACACCAACACCAACACCAACACCACGCTGTGTCTCAGCACCAAAAACAACACCAACACCACGCTGTGTCTCATCACCAACACCAACACAACCCTGAGTCTCAGCACCAACACCAACACCAACACCACGCTGTATCTCATCACCAACACCAACACCACGCTCTTTCTCAGCACCAACACCAACACCAACACCACGCTGTGTCTCAGCACCAACATCAACACCATCACCATGATTGTCTCAGCACCAACGCCAACACCAACATCACGCTGTGTCTCAGCACTAACACCCACACCACGCTGTGTCTCAGCACCAACACCAACACCAACACCTCACTGTGTCTCAGCACCAACACCAACACCACGCTGTCTGTCAGCAGAAACACCAACACCAACACAAAGCTGTGTCTCAGCACCAACACCAACACCAACACCACGCTGTGTCTCAGCACCAACACCAACACCAGCACCACGCTGTGTCTCAGCACCAACACCAACACCACGTTGTGTCTCAGCACCAACACCAACACCAACACCTCACTGTGTCTCAGCACCAACACCAACACCAACACCACGCTGTGTCTCAGCACAAACACCAACACCAACACAATGCTGTGTCTCAGCACCAACATCAACACCACGCTGTGTCTCAGCACCAACACCAACAAAAACACCACGCTGTGTCTCAGCACCAACACCAACACCACTCTGTGTCTCAGCACCAACACAAACACCACGCTGTGTCTCATCGCCAACACCAACACCAAAACCACGGTGTGTCTCAGCACCAACAGCAACACCAACACAACGCTGTGTCTCAGCAACAACACCAACACCACGCTGTGTCTCAGCACCAACACCAACACCAACACCACGCTGTGTCTCAGCACCAACACCAACACCACGCTCTGTCTCAGCACCAACAATAACACCACGCTGTCTCTCAGCACCAACACCAACACCAACACCACGCTGTGTCTCAGCACCAACACCAACACCAACACAACGCTGTGTCTCAGCTCCAACACCAACACCATCACCATGATTGTCTCAGCACCAACGCCAACACCAACATCACGCTGTGTCTCAGCACTAACACCCACACCACGCTGTGTCTCAGCACCAACACCAACACCACGCTGTCTGTCAGCAGAAAAACCAACACCAACACAACGCTGTGTCTCAGCACCAACACCAACACCAACACCACGCTGTGTCTCAGCACCAACACCAACACCAACACCACGCTGTGTCTCAGCACCAAAAACAACACCAACACCACGCTGTGTCTCATCACCAACACCAACACAACCCTGAGTCGCAGCACCAACACCAACACCAACACCACGCTGTATCTCATCACCAACACCAACACCACGCTCTTTCTCAGCACCAACACCAACACCAACACCACGCTGTGTCTCAGCACCAACACCAACACCACGCTGTGTCTCAGCATCAATAACAACACCAACACCACGCTGTGTCTCATCACCAACACCAACACCACGCTGTGTCTCAGCACCAACACCAACAACAACACCACGCTGTGTGTCATCACCAACAACAACACCACGCTGTGTCTCAGCACCAACACCAACACCACGCTGTGTCTCAGCTCCAACACCAAAACCAACACCACGATGTTTCTCAGCACCAAAAACACCACGCTGTGTCTCAGCACGAACACCAACACCAACACCACGCTGTGTCTCACCACAAACACCAACACCAACACAGCGCTGTGTCTCAGCACCAACATCAACACCACGCTGTGTCTCAGCACCAACACCAACACCAACACCACGCTGGGTCTCAGCACCAACACCAACACCAACACAACGCTGTGTCTCAGCACCAACATCAACACCATCACCATGATTGTCTCAGCACCAACGCCAACACCAACATCACGCTGTGTCTCAGCACTAACACCAACACCACGCTGTGTCTCAGCACCAACACCAACACCAACACCACGCTGTCTGTCAGCAGAAACACCAACACCAACACAAAGCTGTGTCTCAGCACCAACACCAACACCAACACCACGCTGTGTCTCAGCACCAACACCAACACCAACACCACGCTGTGTCTCAGCACCAACACCAACACCACGTTGTGTGTCAGCACCAACACCAACACCAACACCACGCTGTGTCTCAGCACCAACACCAACACCAACACCTCACTGTGTCTCAGCACCAACACCAACACCAACACCACGCTGTGTCTCAGCACAAACACCAACACCAACACAATGCTGTGTCTCAGCACCAACATCAACACCACGCTGTGTCTCAGCACCAACACCAACAAAAACACCACGCTGTGTCTCAGCACCAACACCAACACCACTCTGTGTCTCAGCACCAACACAAACACCACGCTGTGTCTCATCGCCAACACCAACACCAAAACCACGCTGTGTCTCAGCACCAACAGCAACACCAACACAACGCTGTGTCTGAGCAACAACACCAACACCACGCTGTGTCTCAGCACCAACACCAACACCAACACCACGCTGTGTCTCAGCACCAACACCAACACCACGCTCTTTCTCAGCACCAACAATAACACCACGCTGTCTCTCAGCACCAACACCAAAACCAACACCACGCTGTGTCTCAGCACCAACACCAACACCAACACAACGCTGTGTCTCAGCTCCAACACCAACACCATCACCATGATTGTCTCAGCACCAACGCCAACACCAACATCACGCTGTGTCTCAGCACTAACACCCACACCACGCTGTGTCTCAGCACCAACACCAACACCACGCTGTCTGTCAGCAGAAAAACCAACACCAACACAACGCTGTGTCTCAGCACCAACACCAACACCAACACCACGCTGTGTCTCAGCACCAACACCAACACCAACACCACGCTGTGTCTCAGCACGAACACAAACACCACGTTGTGTCTCAGCACCAACACCAACACCAACACCACGCTGTGTCTCAGCACCAACACCAACACCAACACCTCACTGTGTCTCAGCACCAACACCAACACCAACACCACGCTGTGTCTCATCACCAACACCAACACCACGCTGTGTCTCAGCACCAACACCAACACCAACACCAACACCACGCTGTGTCTCATCACCAACACCAACACCAACACCACGCTGTGTCTCAGCACCAACACCAACACCAACACCACGCTGTGTCTCATCACCAACACCAACACCACGCTGTGTCTCAGCACCAACACCAACACCAACACCACGCTGTGTCTCAGCACCAACACCAAAACTAACACCACGATGTGTCTCAGCACCAACAACACCACGCTGTGTCTCAGCACCAACACCAACACCAAGACCACGCTGTGTCTCAGCACAAACACCAACACCAACACAACGCTGTGTCTCAGCTTCAACACCAACACCATGCTGTGTCTCAGCATCAACACAAACATCACGCTGTGTCTCAGCTCCAACACCAACACCAACACCACGCTGTGTCTCAACACCAACACCAACAGAACGCTGTGTCTCAGCACCAACATCAACACCACGCTGTGTCTCAGCACTAAAACCAACACCAAACTGTGTCCCACCACCAACATCAACACCACGCTGTGTCTCAGCACGAACACCAACACCAAAACCACGCTGTGTCTCAGCACCTACACCAACACCACACTGTGCCTCAGCACCAACACCAACACCACGCTGTATCTCAACACCAACACCAACACCAACACCACGCTGTGTCTCAGCACCAAAAACAACACCAACACCACGCTGTGTCTCATCACCAACACCAACACAACCCTGAGTCTCAGCACCAACACCAACACCAACACCACGCTGTATCTCATCACCAACACCAACACCACGCTCTTTCTCAGCACCAACACCAACACCAACACCACGCTGTGTCTCAGCACCAACACCAACACCACGCTGTGTCTCAGCATCAATAACAACACCAACACCACGCTGTGTCTCATCACCAACACCAACACCACGCTGTGTCTCAGCACCAACACCAACAACAACACCACGCTGTGTGTCATCACCAACACCAACACCACGCTGTGTCTCAGCACCAACACCAACACCACGCTGTGTCTCAGCTCCAACACCAAAACCAACACCACGATGTGTCTCAGCACCAAAAACACCACGCTGTGTCTCAGCACGAACACCAACACCAACACCACGCTGTGTCTCAGCACAAACACCAACACCAACACAACGCTGTGTCTCAGCACCAACTTCAACACCACGCTGTGTCTCAGCACCAACACCAACACCAACACCACGCTGGGTCTCAGCACCAACACCAACACCAACACAACGCTGTGTCTCAGAACCAACATCAACACCATCACCATGATTGTCTCAGCACCAACGCCAACACCAACATCACGCTGTGTCTCAGCACTAACACCCACACCACGCTGTGTCTCAGCACCAACACCAACACCAACACCACGCTGTCGGTCAGCAGAAACACCAACACCAACACAAAGCTGTGTCTCAGCACCAACACCAACACCACGCTGTGTCTCAGCACCAACACCAACACCAACACCACGCTGTGTCTCAGCACCAACACCAACACCACGTTGTGTCTCAGCACCAACACCAACACCAACACCACGCTGTGTCTCAGCACCAACACCAACACCAACACCTCACTGTGTCTCAGCACCAACACCAACACCAACACCACGCTGTGTCTCAGCACAAGCACCAACACCAACACAATGCTGTGTCTCAGCACCAACATCAACACCACGCTGTGTCTCAGCACCAACACCAACAAAAACACCACGCTGTGTCTCAGCACCAACACCAACACCACTCTGTGTCTCAGCACCAACACAAACACCACGCTGTGTCTCATCGCCAACACCAACACCAAAACCACGCTGTGTCTCAGCACCAACAGCAACACCAACACAACGCTGTGTCTCAGCAACAACACCAACACCACGCTGTGTCTCAGCACCAACACCAACACCACGCTCTGTCTCAGCACCAACAATAACACCACGCTGTCTCTCAGCACCAACACCAACACCAACACCACGCTGTGTCTCAGCACCAACACCAACACCAACACAACGCTGTGTCTCAGCTCCAACACCAACACCATCACCATGATTGTCTCAGCACCAACGCCAACACCAACATCACGCTGTGTCTCAGCACTAACACCCACACCACGCTGTGTCTCAGCACCAACACCAACACCACGCTGTCTGTCAGCAGAAAAACCAACACCAACACAACGCTGTGTCTCAGCACCAACACCAACACCAACACCACGCTGTGTCTCAGCACCAACACCAACACCAACACCACGCTGTGTCTCAGCACGAACACCAACACCACGTTGTGTCTCAGCACCAACACCAACACCAACACCACGCTGTGTCTCAGCACCAACACCAACACCAACACCTCACTGTGTCTCAGCACCAACACCAACACCAACACCACGCTGTGTCTCATCACCAACACCAACACCACGCTCGTTCTCAGCACCAACACCAACACCAACACCAACACCACGCTGTGTCTCATCACCAACACCAACACCAACACCACGCTGTGTCTCAGCACCAACACCAACACCAACACCACGCTGTGTCTCATCACCAACACCAACACCACGCTGTGTCTCAGCACCAACACCAACACCAACACCACGCTGTGTCTCAGCACCAACACCAACACCAACACCACGCTGTGTCTCAGCACCTACACCAACACCACGCTGTGTCTCAGCACCAACACCAAAACTAACACCACGATGTGTCTCAGCACCAACAACACCACGCTGTGTCTCAGCACCAACACCAACACCAAGACCACGCTGTGTCTCAGCACAAACACCAACACCAACACAACGCTGTGTCTCAGCTTCAACACCAACACCATGCTGTGTCTCAGCATCAACACAAACATCACGCTGTGTCTCAGCTCCAACACCAACACCAACACCACGCTGTGTCTCAACACCAACACCAACAGAACGCTGTGTCTCAGCACCAACATCAACACCACGCTGTGTCTCAGCACTAAAACCAACACCAAACTGTGTCCCAGCACCAACACCAACACCACGCTGTGTCTCAGCACCAACACCAACACCAACACCACGCTGTGTCTCAGCACCAACACCAACACCACGCTGTGTCTCAGCACCTACACCAACACCACACTGTGCCTCAGCACCAACACCAACACCATGCTGTATCTCAACACCAACACCAACACCAACACCACGCTGTGTCTCAGCACCAAAACCAACACCAACACCACGCTGTGTCTCATCACCAACACCACCCTGAGTCTCAGCACCAACACCAACACCAACACCACGCTGTGTCTCATCACCAACACCAACACCACGCTCTTTCTCAGCACCAACACCAACACCAACACCAACACCACGCTGTGTCTCAGCACCAACACCAACACCACGCTGTGTCACAGCACCAACACCAACACCAACACCACGCTGTGTCTCATCACCAACACCAACACCACGCTGTGTCTCAGCACCAACACCAACACCAACACCACGCTGTGTCTCAGCACCAACACCAGCACCGCGCTGTGTCTCAGCACCAACACCAACACCAACACCACGCTGTGTCTCAGCACCAACACCAACAGCACGCTGTGTCTCAGCACCAAAACCAACACCAACACCACGCTGTGTCTCAGCACCAACATCAACACCACGCTGTGTCTCAGCACCAACACCAACACCAACACCACGCTGTGTCTCAACACCTACACCAACACCACACTGTGCCTCAGCACCAACACCAACACCACGCTGTAGCTCAACACCAACACCAACACCAGCACCACGCTGTGTCTCAGAACCAAAACCAACACCAACACCACGCTGTGTCTCATCACCAACACCAACACCACCCTGAGTCTCAGCACCAACACCAACACCAACACCAACGCCACGCTGTATCTCATCACCAACAACAACACCACGCTCTTTCTCAGCACCAACACAAACACCAACACCAACACCACGCTGTGTCTCAGCACCAACACCAACACCACGCTGTGTCTCAGCACCAACACCAACACCAACACCACGCTGTGTCTCATCACCAACACCAACACCACGCTGTGTCTCAGCACCAACACCAACACCAACACCATGCTGTGTGTCATCACCAACACCAACACCACGCTGTGTCTCAGCACCAACACCAACAACACACTGTGTCCCAGCACCAACACCAACACCAACACCACGCTGTGTCTCAGCACCAACACCAACACCACACTGTGCCTCAGCACCAACACCAACACCTCGCTGTATCTCAACACCAACACCAACACCAACACCACGCTGTGTCTCAGCACCAAAACCAACACCAACACCACGCTGTGTTTCATCACCAACACCAACACCACCCTGAGTCTCAGCACCAACACCAACACCAACGCCACGCTGTATCTCATCACCATCACCAACACCACGCTCTTTCTCAGCACCAACACTAACACCAACACCAACACCACGCTGTGCCTCAGCACTAACACCAACACCACGCTGTGTCTCATCACCAACACCAACACCACGCTGTGTCTCATCACCAACACCAACACCACACTGTGTCTCAGCACCAACACCAACACCAACACCACGCTGTGTGTCCTCACCAACACCAACACCACGCTGTGTCTCAGCACCAACACCAAAACCACGCTGTGTCTCAGCTCCAACACCAAAACCAACACCACGATGTTTCTCAGCACCAACAACAACACGCTGTGTCTCAGCACCAACACCAACACCAACACCACGCTGTGTCTCAGCACAAACACCAACACCAACGCAACGCTGTGTCTCAGCACCAACATCAACAAAACGCTGTGTCTCAGCACCAACACCAACACCAACACCACGCTGTGTCTCAGCACCAACACCAACACCAACACCACGCTGTGTCTCAGCACCAACACAAACACCAACACCACGCTGTGTCTCAGCACCAACACCAACACCACGCTGTTTCTCAGCACCAACACGAACACCAAAACCACGCTGTGTCTCAGCACCAACAGCAACACCAACACCACGCTGTGTCTCAGCACCAACACCAACACCACGCTCTGTCTCAGCACCAACAATAACACCACGCTGTGTCTCAGCACCAACACCAACACCAACACCACGCTGTGTCTCAGCACCAACACCAACACCAACACAATGCTGTGTCTCAGCACCAACACCAACACCATCACCATGATTGTCTCAGCACCAACGCCAACACCAACATCACGCTGTGTCTCAGCACTAACACCCACACCACGCTGTGTCTCAGCACCAACACCAACAACATCACCACGCTGTGTGTCAGCACCAACAGCAACTCCAACACCACGCTGTGTGTCAGCACCAACACCAACACCAACACCATGCTGTTTCTCAGCACCAACACCAACACCACGCTGTGTCTTAGCACCAAAACCAACACCACGCTGTGTCTCAGCACCAACACCAGCACCAACACCACGCTGTGTCTCAGCACCTACACCAACACCACACTGTGCCTCAGCACCAACACCAACACCACGCTGTATCTCAACACCAACACCAACACCAACACCACGCTGTGTCTCAGCACCAAAAACAACACCAACACCACGCTGTGTCTCATCACCAACACCAACACAACCCTGAGTCTCAGCACCAACACCAACACCAACACCACGCTGTATCTCATCACCAACACCAACACCACGCTCTTTCTCAGCACCAACACCAACACCAACACCACGCTGTAACTCAGCACCAACACCAACACCACGCTGTGTCTCAGCATCAATAACAACACCAACACCACGCTGTGTCTCAACACCAACACCAACACCACGCTGTGTCTCAGCACCAACACCAACACCAACACCACGCTGTGTCCTCACCAACACCAACACCACGCTGTGTCTCAGCACCAACACCAACACCACGCTGTGTCTCAGCACCAACACCAAAACCAACACCACGATGTGTCTCAGCACCAAAAACACCACGCTGTGTCTCAGCACCAACACCAACACCAACACCACGCTGTATCTCAGCACAAACACCAACACCAACACAACGCTGTGTCTCAGCACCAACATCAACACCACGCTGTGTCTCAGCACCAACACCAACACCAACACCACGCTGTGTCTCAGCACCAACACAAACACCAACACCACTCTGTGTCTCAGCACCAACATCAACACCAACACCACGCTGTGTCTCATCGCCAACACCAACACCAAAACCACGCTGTGTCTCAGCACCAACACCAACACCACGCTGTGTCTCAGCACCAACAATAACACCACGCTGTGTCTCAGCACCAACACCAACACCAACACCACGCTGTGTCTCAGCACCAACACCAACACCAACACAACGCTGTATCTCAGCACCAACACCAACAACATCACCGCGATTGTCTCAGCACCAACGCCAACACCAACATCACGCTGTGTCTCAGCACTAACACCCACACCACGCTGTGTCTCAGCACCAACACCAACACCAACACCACGCTGTGTCTCATCACCAACACCAACACCAACACCACGCTGTGTCTCAGCACCAACACCAACACCAACACCACGCTGTGTCTCATCACCAACACCAACACCACGCTGTGTCTCAGCACCAACACCAACACCAACACCACGCTGTGTCTCAGCACCAACACCAACACCAACACCACGCTGTGTCTCAGCACCTACACCAACACCACGCTGTGTCTCAGCACCAACACCAATACCAACACCACGATGTGTCTCAGCACCAACAACACCACGCTGTGTCTCTGCACCAACACCAACACCAAGACCACGCTGTGTCTCAGCACTAACACCAACACCAACACAACGCTGTGTCTCAGCTTCAACACCAACACCATGCTGTTTCTCAGCATCAACACAAACATCACGCTGTGTCTCAGCTCCAACACCAACACCAACACCACGCTGTGTCTCAACACCAACACCAACACCAACACAACGCTGTGTCTCAGCACCAACACCAACACCACGCTGTGTCTCAGCACCAACACGAACACCACGCTGTGTCTCAGCACCAAAACCAACACCAACACCACGCTGTGTCTCAGCACCAACATCAACACCACGCTGTGTCTCAGCACAAACACCAACACCAACACCACGCTGTGTCTCAGCACCTACACCAACACCACACTGTGCCTCAGAACCAACACCAACACCATGCTGTATCTCAACACCAACACCAACACCATCACCACGCTTTGTCTCAGAACCAAAACCAACACCAACACTACGCTGTGTCTCATCACCAACACCAACACCACCCTGAGTCTCAGCACCAACACCAACACCAACGCCACGCTGTATCTCATCACCAACAACAACACCACGCTCTTTCTCAGCACCAACACCAACACCAACACCAACACTACGCTGTGTCTCATCACCAACACCAACACCACCCTGAGTCTCAGCACCAACACCAACACCAACACCACGCTGTGTGTCATCACCAACAGCTAAACCACGCTGTGTCTCAGCACCAACACCAACACCACGCTGTGTCTCAGCACCAACACCAACACCAACACCACGCTGTGTCTCAGCACCTACACCAACACCACACTGTGCCTCAGCACCAACACCAGCACCACACTGTATCTCAACACCAACACCAACACCACGCTGTGTCTCAGCAATAAAACCAACACCAACACCACGCTGTGTCTCATCACCAACACCAACACCACCCTGAGTCTCAGCACCAACACCAACACCAACGCCACGCTGTATCTCATCACCAACACCAACACCACGCTCTT
Source organism: Carcharodon carcharias (assembly GCF_017639515.1). NCBI lineage: Eukaryota > Metazoa > Chordata > Chondrichthyes > Lamniformes > Lamnidae > Carcharodon > Carcharodon carcharias. The sequence goes on from NC_054481.1 coordinate 136,173,289, forward strand.
TCTCAGCACCAACACCAACACCAACACCACGCTGTGTGTCAGCACCAACACCAACACCACGCTGTGCCTCAGCACCAACACCAACACCACACTGTATCTCAACACCAACACCAACACCACGCTGTGTCTCAGCAACAAAACCAACACCAACACCACGCTGTGTCTCATCACCAACACCAACACCACCCTGAGTCTCAGCGCCAACACCAACACCAACACCAACGCCACGCTGTATCTCATCACCAACACCAACACCACGCTCTTTCTCAGCACCAACACCAACACCAACACCAACACCACGCTGTGTGTCAGCACCAACACCAACACCACGCTGTGTCTCATCACCAACACCAACACCACGCTGCGTCTCATCACCAACAACAACACCACGCTATGTCTCAGCACCAACACCAACACCAACATCACGCTGTTTGTCCTCACCAACACCAACACCACGCTGTGTCTCAGCACCAACACCAACACCACGCTGTGTCTCAGCACCAACACCAAAACCAACACCCCGATGTGTCTCAGCACCAACAACACCACGCTGTGTCTCAGCACCAACACCAACACCAACACCACGCTGTGTCTCAGCACAAACACCAACACCAACACAACGCTGTGTCTCAGCACCAACATCAACAAAACGCTGTGTCTCAGCACCAACACCAACACCAACACCACGCTGTGCCTCAGCACCAACACCAACACCAACACCACGCTGTGTCTCAGCAAAAACACCAACACCAACACCACGCTGTGTCTCAGCACCAACACCAACACCACGCTGTGTCTCAGCACCAACACCAACACCAAAACCACGCTATGTCTCAGCACCAACAGCAACACCAACACAACGCTGTGTCTCATCAACAACACCAACACCACGCTGTGTCTCAGCACCAACACCAACACCAACACCACGCTGTGTCTCAGCACCAACACCAACACCACGCTGTGTCTCAGCACCAACAATAACACCACGCTGTGTCTCAGCACCAACACCAACACCACGCTGTGTCTCAGCACCAACACCAACACCAACACAACGCTGTGTCTCAGCACCAACACCAACACCATCACCATGATTGTCTCAGCACCAACGCCAACACCAACATCACGCTGTGTCTCAGCAGTCACACCCACACGACGCTGTGTCTCAGCACCAACACCAACACCACGCTGTGTCTCAGCACCAACACCAAAACCAACACCACGATGTGTCTCAGCACCAAAAACACCACGCTGTGTCTCAGCAACAACACCAACACCAACACCACGCTGTGTCTCAGCACAAACACAAACACCAACACAACGATGTGTCTCAGCACCAACATCAACACCACGCTGTGTCTCAGCACCAACACCAACACCAACACCACGCTGTGTCTCAGCACCAACACCAACACCAACACCACTCTGTGTCTCAGCACCAACACCAACACCAACACCACGCTGTGTCTCATCGCCAACACCAACACCAAAACCACGCTGTGTCTCAGCACCAACAGCAACACCAACACAACGCTGTGTCTCAGCAACAACACCAACACCATGCTGTGTCAAAGCACCAACACCAACACCAACACCACGCTGTGTCTCAGCACCAACACCAACACCACGCTGTGTCTCAGCACCAACAATAACACCACGCTGTGTCTCAGTACCAACACCAACACCAACACCACACTGTGTCTCAGCACCAACACCAACACCAACACAACGCTGTGTCTCAGCACCAAGACCAACAACATCACCACGATTGTCTCAGCACCAACGCCAACACCAACATCACGCTGTGTCTCAGCACTAACACCCACACCACGCTGTGTCTCAGCACCAACACAAACACCAACACCACGCTGTCTGTCAGCAGAAACACCAACAACAACACAACGCTGTGTCTCAGCACGAACACCAACACCAACACCACACTGTGTCTCAGCACCAACACCAACACCAACACCACGCTGTGTCTCAGCACCAACACCAACACCACGTTGTGTCTCAGCACCAACAGCAACACCAACACCACGCTGTGTCTCAGCACCAACACCAACACCAACACCTCACTGTGTCTCAGCACCAACACCAACACCAACACCACGCTGTGTCTCAGCACCAACACCAACACCACGCTCTTTCTCAGCACCAACTCCAACACCAACACCAACACCACGCTGTGTCTCATCACCAACACCAACACCAACACCACGCTGTGTCTCAGCACCAACACCAACACCAACACCACGCTGTGTCTCAGCACCAACACCAACACCACGCTGTGTCTCAGCACCAACACCAACACCAACACCACGCTGTGTCTCAGCACCAACACCAACACCAACACCACGCTGTGTCTCAGCACCTACACCAACACCACGCTGTGTCTCAGCACCAACACCAAAACCAACACCACGATGTGTCTCAGCACCAACAACACCACGCTGTGTCTCTGCACCAACACCAACACCAAGACCACGCTGTGTCTCAGCACAAACACCAACACCAACACAACGCTGTGTCTCAGCTTCAACACCAACACCATGCTGTGTCTCAGCATCAACACAAACATCACGCTGTGTCTCAGCTCCAACACCAACACCAACACCACGCTGTGTCTCAACACCGACACCAACACCAACACAACGCTGAGTCTCAGCACCAACATCAACACCACGCTGTGTCTCAGCACTAACACGAACACCAAACTGTGTCCCAGCACCAACACCAACACCACGCTGTGTCTCAGCACCAACACCAACACCACGCTGTGTCTCAGCACCAACACCAAAACCAACACCACGATGTGTCTCAGCACCAAAAACACCAAGCTGTGTCTCAGCACCAACACCAACAACAACACCACGCTGTGTCTCAGCACAAGCACCAACACCACGCTGTGTCTCAGCACCAACACCAACACCACGCTGTGTCTCAGCACCAACACCAACACCAACACCACGCTGTGTCTCAGCACCAACACCAACACCACACTGTGTCTCAGCACCAACACCAACACCAACACCATGCTGTGTCTCAGCACCAACACCAACACCAACACCACGCTGTGTCTCAGCACCATCACCAACACCACGCTCGGTCTCAGCACCAAAACCAACACCAACACCACGCTGTGTCTCAGCACCAACACCAACACCACGCTGTGTCTCAGCACCAACACGAACACCAACACCACGCTGTGTCTCAGCACCTACACCAACACCACACTGTGCCTCAGCACCAACACCAACACCACGCTGTATCTCAACACCAACACCAACACCAACACCATGCTGTGTCTCAGCACCAAAACCAACACCAACACCACGCTGTGTCTCATCACCAACACCACCCTGAGTCTCAGCACCAACACCAACACCAACACCACGCTGTGTCTCATCACCAACACCAACACCACGCTCTTTCTCAGCACCAACACCAACACCAACACCAACACCACGCTGTGTCTCAGCACCAACACCAACACCACGCTGTGTCACAGCACCAACACCAACACCAACACCACACTGTGTATCATCACCAACACCAACACCACGCTGTGTCTCAGCACCAACACCAACACCAACACCACACTGTGTGTCATCACCAACACCAACACCACGCTGTGTCTCAGCACCTACACCAACACCACGCTGTGTCTCAGCACCAACACCAAAACCAACACCACGATGTGTCTCAGCACCAACAACACCACGCTGTGTCTCAGCACCAACACCAATACCAACACCACGCTGTGTCTCAGCACAAACACCAACACCAACACAACGCTGCGTCTCAGCATCAACACCAACACCACGCTGTGTCTCAGCACCAACACCAACACCAACACCACGCTGTGTCTCAGCACCAACACCAGCACCGCGCTGTGTCTCAGCACCAACACCAACACCAACACCACGCTGTGTCTCAGCACCAACACCAACAGCACGCTGTGTCTCAGCACCAAAACCAACACCAACACCACGCTGTGTCTCAGCACCAACATCAACACCACGCTGTGTCTCAGCACCAACACCAACACCAACACCACGCTGTGTCTCAGCACCTACACCAACACCACACTGTGCCTCAGCACCAACACAAACACCACGCTGTATCTCAACACCAACACCAACACCAGCACCACGCTGTGTCTCAGAACCAAAACCAACACCAACACCACGCTGTGTCTCATCACCAACACCAACACCACCCTGAGTCTCAGCACCAACACCAACACCAACGCCACGCTGTGTCTCATCACCAACACCAACACCACGCTCTTTCTCAGCACCAACGCCAACACCAACACCAACACCACGCTGTGTCTCAGCACCAACACCAACACCACGCTGTGTCTCAGCACCAACACCAACACCAACGCCACGCTGTGTCTCATCACCAACACAAACACCACGCTGTGTCTTAGCACCAACACCAACACCAACACCACGCTGTGTGTCATCACCAACACCAGCACCACGCTGTGTCTCAGCACCAACACCAACACCACGCTGTGTCTCAGCACCAACACCAACACCAACACCACGCTGTGTCTCAGCACCTACACCAACACCACACTGTGCCTCAGCACCAACACCAACACCACGCTCTTTCTCAGCACCAACACCAACACCAACACCAACACCACGCTGTGTCTCAGCACTTACACCAACACCACGCTGTGTCACAGCACCAACACCAACACCAACACCACGCTGTGTATCATCACCAACACCAACACCACGCTGTGTCTCAGCACCAACACCAACACCAACACCACACTGTGTGTCATCACCAACACCAACACCACGCTGTGTCTCAGCACCTACACCAACACCACGCTGTGTCTCAGCACCAACACCAAAACCAACACCACGATGTGTCTCAGCACCAACAACACCACGCTGTGTCTCAGCACCAACACCAATACCAACACCACGCTGTGTCTCAGCACAAACACCAACACCAACACAACGCTGTGTCTCAGCATCAACACCAACACCACGCTGTGTCTCAGCACCAACACCAACACCAACACCACGCTGTGTCTCAGCACCAACACCAGCACCGCGCTGTGTCTCAGCACCAACACCAACAGCACGCTGTGTCTCAGCACCAAAACCAACACCAACACCACGCTGTGTCTCAGCACCAACATCAACACCACGCTGTGTCTCAGCACCAACACCAACGCCACACTGTATCTCATCACCAACACCAACACCACGCTCTTTCTCAGCACCAACACCAACACCAATACCAACACCACGCTGTGTCTCAGCACCAACACCAACACCACGCTGTGTCTCATCACCAACACCAACACCACGCTGTATCTCATCACCAACACCAACACCACGCTGTGTCTCAGCACCAACACCAACACCAACACCACGCTGTGTGTCTTCACCAACACCAACACCACACTGTGTCTCAGCACCAACACCAACACCACGCTGTATCTCAACACCAACACCAACACCAACACCACCATCTGTCTCAGCACCAAAAACAACACCAACACCACGCTGTGTCTCATCACCAACACCAACACCACCCTGAGTCTCAGCACCAACACCAACACCAACACCAAGCTGTATCTCATCACCAACACCAACACCACGCTCTTTCTCAGCACCAACACCAACACCAACACCACGCTATGTCTCAGCATCAATACCAACACCACACCACGCTGTGTCTCATCACCAACACCAACACCACGCTGTGTCTCAGCACCAACACCAACACCAACACCACGCTGTGTGTCATCACCAACACCAGCACCACGCTGTGTCTCAGCACCAACACGAACAGCACGCTGTGTCTCAGCACCAAAACCAACACCAACACCACGCTGTGTCTCAGCACCAACATCAACACCACGCTGTGTCTCAGCACCAACACCAACACCAACACCACGCTGTTTCTCAGCACCTACACCAACACCACACTGTGCCTCAGCACCAACACCAACACCACGCTGTATCTCAACACCAACACCAACACCAGCACCACGCTGTGTCTCAGAACCAAAACCAACACCAACACCACGCTGTGTCTCATCACCAACACCAACACCACCCTGAGTCTCAGCACCAACACCAACACCAACGCCACGCTGTGTCTCATCACCAACACCAACACCACGCTCTTTCTCAGCACCAACGCCAACACCAACACCAACACCACGCTGTGTCTCAGCACCAACACCAACACGACGCTGTGTCTCAGCACCAACACCAACACCAACACCACGCTGTGTCTCATCACCAACACCAACACCGCGCTGTGTCTTAGCACCAACACCAACACCAACACCACGCTGTGTGTCATCACCAACACCAGCACCACGCTGTGTCTCAGCACCAACACCAACACCACGCTGTGTCTCAGCACCAACAATAACACCAACACCACGCTGTGTCTCAACACCAACACCAACACCAACTTCACGCTGTGTCTCAGCACCAAAACCAACACCAACACCACGCTGTGTCTCATCACCAACACCAACAACAAATTGAGTCTCAGCACCAACACCAACACCAACGCCACACTGTATCTCATCACCAACACCAACACCACGCTCTTTCTCAGCACCAACACCAACACCAATACCAACACCACGCTGTGTCTCAGCACCAACACCAACACCACGCTGTGTCTCATCACCAACACCAACACCACGCTGTGTCTCATCACCAACACCAACACCACGCTGTGTCTCAGCACCAACACCAACACCAACACCACGCTGTGTGTCCTCACCAACACCAACACCACACTGTGTCTCAGCACCAACACCAACACCACGCTGTATCTCAACACCAACACCAACACCAACACCACCATCTGTCTCAGCACCAAAAACAACACCAACACCACGCTGTGTCTCATCACCAACACCAACACCACCCTGAGTCTCAGCACCAACACCAACACCAACACCAAGCTGTATCTCATCACCAACACCAACACCACGCTCTTTCTCAGCACCAACACCAACACCAACACCACGCTGTGTCTCAGCACCAACACCAACACCACGCTATTTCTCAGCATCAATACCAACACCACACCACGCTGTGTCTCAGCACCAACACCAACACCAACACCACGCTGTGTGTCATCACCAACACCAGCACCACGCTGTGTCTCAGCACCAACACGAACACCACGCTGTGTCTCAGCACCAACACCAACACGAACACCACGCTATGTCTCAGCACCTACACCAACACCACACTGTGCCTCAGCACCAACACCAAAACCACGCTGTATGTCAACACCAACACCAACACCAACACCATGCTGTGTCTCAGCACCAAAACCAACACCAACACCACGCTGTGTCTCATCACCAACACCAACACCACCCTGAGTCTCAGCACCAACACCAACACCAACGCCACGCTGTATCTCATCACCAACACCAACACCACGCTCTTTTTCAGCACCAACACCAAAACCAACACCAACACCACGCTGTGTCTCAGCACCAACACCAACACCAACACAACGCTGTGTCTCAGCACCAACACCAACACCATCACCATGATTGTCTCAGCACCAACGCCAACACCAACATCACGCTGTGTCTCAGCACTAACACCCACACCATGCTGTGCCTCAGCACCAAAACCAACACCAACACCAGGCTGTCTGTCAGCAGAAACACCAACACCAACACAACGCTGTGTCTCAGCACCAACACCAACACCAACACCACGCTGTGTCTCAGCACCAACACCAACACCAACACCACGCTGTGTCTCAGCACCAACACCAACACCACGTTGTGTCTCAGCACCAACACCAACACCATGCCGTGTCTCATCACCAACACCAACACCACGTTGTGTCTCATCACCAACACCAACACCAACACCACGCTGTGTGTCCTCACCAACACCAACACCACGCTGTGTCTCAGCACCAACACCAACACCATGCCGTGTCTCATCACCAACACCAACACCACGTTGTGTCTCATCACCAACACCAACACCAACACCACGCTGTGTGTCCTCACCAACACCAACACCACGCTGTGTCTCAGCACCAACACCAACACCACGCTGTGTCTCAGCACCAACACCAAAACCAACACCACGATGTGTCTCAGCACCAACAACACCACGCTGTGTCTCAGCACCAACACCAACACCAACACCACGCTGCGTCTCAGCACAAAAACCAACACCAACACAACGCTGTGTCTCAGCACCAACATCAACAAAACGCTGTGTCTCAGCACCAACACAAACACCAACACCACGCTGTGTCTCAGCACCAACACCAACACCAACACCACGCTGTGTCTCATCACCAACACCAACACCACCCTGAGTCTCAGCACCAACACCAACACCAACGCCACACTGTATCTCATCACCAACACCAACACCACGCTCTTTCTCAGCACCAACACCAACACCAACACCAACAACACGCTGTGTCTCAGCACCAACACCAACACCACGCTGTGTCTCATCACCAACACCAACACTACGTTGTGTCTCATCACCAACACCAACACCACGCTGTGTCTCAGCACCAACACCAACACCAACACCACGCTGTGTGTCCTCACCAACACCAACACCACGCTGTCTCAGCACCAACACCAACACCACGCTGTGTCTCAGCACCAACACCAAAACCAACACCACGATGTGTCTCAGCACCAACAACACCACGCTGTGTCTCAGCACCAACACCAACACCAACACCACGCTGTGTCTCAGCACAAACACCAACACCAACACAACGCTGTGTCTCAGCACCAACATCAACAAAACGCTGTGTCTCAGCACCAACATAAATACCAACACCACGCTGTGTCTCAGCACCAACACCAACACCAACACCACGCTGTGTCTCAGCACCAACACCAACACCAACACCACGCTGTGTCTCAGCACCAACACCAACACCACGCTGTGTCTCAGCACCAACACCAACACCAAAACCACGCTGTGTCTCAGCACCAACAGCAACACCAACACAACGCTGTGTCTCATCAACAACACCAACACCACGCTGTGTCTCAGCACCAACACTAACACCAACATCACGCTGTGTCTCAGCACCAACACCAACACCACGCTGTGTCTCAGCACAAACAATAACACCACGCTATGTCTCAGCACCAACACCAACACCAACACCACGCTGTGTCTCAGCACCAACACCAACACCAACACAACGCTGTGTCTCAGCACCAACACCAACACCATCACCATGATTGTCTCAGGACCAACGCCAACACCAACATCACGCTGTGTCTCAGCACTAACACCCACACCACGCTGAGTCTCAGCACCAACACCCACACCACGCTGAGTCTCAGTACCAACACCAACACCAAGACCACGCTGTGTGTCAGCACCAACACCAACTCCAACACCACGCTGTGTCTCAGCACCAACACCAACACCACACTGTGTCTCAGCACCAAAACCAACACCAACACCATGCTGTGTCTCAGCACCAACACCAACACCAACACCACGCTGTGTCTCAGCACCAACACCAACACCACGCTGTGTCTCAGCACCAAAACCAACACCAACACCACGCTGTGTCTCAGCACCAACACCAACACCACGCTGTGTCTCAGCACCAACACCAACACCAACACCACGCTGTGTCTTAGCACCTACACCAACACCACACTGTGCCTCAGCACCAACACCAACACCACGCTGTATCTCAACACCAACACCAACACCAACACCACGCTGTGTCTCAGCACCAAAAACAACACCAACACCACGCTGTGTCTCATCACCAACAACAACACCACCCTGAGTCTCAGCACCAACACCAACACCAACACCACTCTGTGTCTCAGCACCAAGACCAACACCTACACCACGCTGTGTCTCATCGCCAACACCAACACCAAAACCACGCTGTGTATCAGCACCAACAGCAACACCAACACAACGCTGTGTCTCAGCAACAACACCAACACCACGCTGTGTCTCATCACCAACACCAACACCAACACCACGCTGTGTCTCAGCACCAACACCAACACCACGCTGTGTCTCAGCACCAACAACAACACCACGCTGTGTCTCGCACCAACACCAACAACAACACCACGCTGTGTCTCAGCACCAACACCAACACCAACACAACGCTGTGTCTCAGCACCAACACCAACACCATCACCATGATTGTGTCAGCACCAACGCCAACACCAACATCACGCTGTGTCTCAGCACTAACACCCACACCACGCTGTGTCTCAGCACCAACACCAACACCAACACCAGGCTGTCTGTCAGCAGAAACACCAACACCAACACAACGCTGTGTCTCAGCACCAACACCAACACCAACACCACGCTGTGTCTCAGCACCAACACCAACACCAACACCACGCTGTGTCTCAGCACCAACACCAACACGACGTTGTGTCTCAGCACCAACACCAACACCACGCTGTGTCTCAGCACCAACACCAACACCAACACCTCACTGTGTCTCAGCACCAACACCAACACCAACACCACGCTGTGTCTCATCACCAACAATAACACCACGCTCTTTCTCAGCACCAACACCAACACCAACACCAACACCACGCTGTGTCTCATCACCAATACCAACACCACGCTGTATCTCAACACCAACACCAAAACCAACACCACGATCTGTCTCAGCACCAAAAACAACACCAACACCACGCTGTGTCTCATCACCAACACCAACACCACCCTGAGTCTCAGCACCAACACCAACACCAACACCACGCTGTATCTCATCACCAACACCAACACCACGCTCTTTCTCAGCACCAACACCAACACCAACACCACGCTGTCTCTCAGCACCAACAACAACACCACGCTGTGTCTCAGCATCAATACCAACACCAACACCACGCTGTGTGTCATCACCAACACCAACACCACGCTGTGGCTCAGCACCAACACCAACACCACGCTGTGTCTCAGCACCAACACCAAAACCAGCACCACGATGTGTCTCAGCACCAAAAACAGCACGCTGTGTCTCAGCACCAACACCAACACCAACACCATGCTGTGTCTCAGCACAACACCAACACCAACACAACGCTGTGTCTCAGCACCAACATCAACACCACGCTGTGTCTCAGCACCAACACCAACACCAACACCACGCTGTGTCTCAGCACCAACACCAACACCAACACCACGCTATGCCTCAGCACCAACACCAACACCAACACCACGCTGTGTCTCATCGCCAACACCAACACCAAAACCACGCTGTGTCTCAGCACCAACAGCAACACCAACACAACGCTGTGTCTCAGCAACAACACCAACACCACGCTGTGTCTCAGCACCAACACCAACACAAACACCACGCTGTGTCTCAGCACCGACACCAACACCACGCTGTGTCTCAGGACCAACAATAACACCACGCTGTGTCTCAGCACCAACACCAACACCAACACCACACTGTGTCTCAGCACCAACACCAACAGCAACACAATGCTGTGTCTCAGAAACAAGACCAACACCATCACCATGATTGTCTCAGCACCAACGCCAACACCAACATCACGCTCTGTCTCAGCACTAACACCCACACCATGCTGTGTCTCAGCACCAACACCAAAACCAACACCACGCTATCTGTCAGCAGAAACACCAAATCCAACACAACGCTGTGTCTCAGCACCAACACCAACACCAACACCACGCTGTGTCTCAGCACCAACACCAACACTACGTTGTGTCTCTGCGCTAACACCAAAACCAACACCAAGCTGTGTCTCAGCACCATCACCAACACCAACACCACGCTGTGTCTCAGCACCAACACCAACACCACGCTGTGTCTCAGCACCAACACCAACACCACGCTCTTTCTCAGCACCAACACCCACAACAACACCACGCTGTGTCTCAGCACCAACACCAACACCACACTTTGTCTCAGCACCAACACCAACACCAACACCATGCTGTGTCTCAGCACCAACACCAACACCAACACCACGCTGTGTCTCAGCACCAACACCAACACCACGCTGTGTCTCAGCACCAAAACCAACACCAACACCACGCTGTGTCTCAGCACCAACACCAACACCACGCAGTGTCTCAGCACCAACACCAACACCAACACCACGCTTTGTCTCAGCACCTACACCAACACCACACTGTGCCTCAGCACCGACACCAACACCACGCTGTATCTCATCACCAACACCAACACCAACACCACGCTGTGTCTCTGCACCAAAACCAACACCAACACCACGCTGTGTCTCATCACCAACACCACTCTGAGTCTCAGCACCAACACCAACACCAACACCACGCTGTGTCTCATCACCAACACCAACACCACGATCTTTCTCAGCACCAACACCAACACCAACACCAACACCACGCTGTCTCAGCACCAACACCAACACCACGCTGTGTCACAGCACCAACACCAACACCAACACCACGCTGTGTCTTATCACCAACACCAACACCACGCTGTGTCTCAGCACCAACACCAACACCAACACCACGCTGTGTGTCATCACCAACACCAACACCACGCTGTGTCTCAGCACCTACACCAACACCACGCTGTGTCTCAGCACCAACACCAAAACCAACACCACGATGTGTCTCAGCGCCAACAACACCACGCTGTGTCTCAGCACCAACACCAATACCAACACCACGCGGTGTCGCAGCACAAACACCAACACCAACACAACGCTGTGTCTCAGCATCAACACCAACACCATGCTGTGTCTCATCACCAACACCAACACCACCCTGAGTCTCAGCACCAACACCAACACCAACGCCACACTGTATCTCATCACCAACACCAACACCACGCTCTTTCTCAGCACCAACTCCAACACCAACACCAACACCACGCTGTGTCTCAGCACCAACACCAACACCACGCTGTGTCTCATCACCAACACCAACACCACGTTGTGTCTCATCACCAACACCAACACCAACACCACGCTGTGTGTCCTCACCAACACCAACACCACGCTGTGTCTCAGCACCAACACCAACACCACGCTGTGTCTCAGCACCAACACCAAAACCAACACCACGATGTGTCTCAGCACCAACAACACCACGCTGTGTCTCAGCACCAACACCAACACCAACACCACGCTGCGTCTCAGCACAAAAACCAACACCAACACAACGCTGTGTCTCAGCACCAACATCAACAAAACGCTGTGTCTCAGCACCAACACCAACACCAACACCACGCTGTGTCTCAGCACCAACACCAACACCAACACCACGCTGTGTCTCATCACCAACACCAACACCACCCTGAGTCTCAGCACCAACACCAACACCAACGCCACACTGTATCTCATCACCAACACCAACACCACGCTCTTTCTCAGCAACAACACCAACACCAACACCAACAACACGCTGTGTCTCAGCACCAACACCAACACCACGCTGTGTCTCATCAACAACACCAACACTACGTTGTGTCTCATCACCAACACCAACACCACGCTGTGTCTCAGCACCAACACCAACACCAACACCACGCTGTGTGTCCTCACCAACACCAACACCACGCTGTCTCAGCACCAACACCAACACCACGCTGTGTCTCAGCACCAACACCAAAACCAACACCACGATGTGTCTCAGCACCAACAACACCACGCTGTGTCTCAGCACCAACACCAACACCAACACCACGCTGTGTCTCAGCACAAACACCAACACCAACACAACGCTGTGTCTCAGCACCAACATCAACAAAACGCTGTGTCTCAGCACCAACACCAATACCAACACCACGCTGTGTCTCAGCACCAACACCAACACCAACACCACGCTGTGTCTCAGCACCAACACCAACACCACGCTGTGTCTCAGCACCAACACCAACACCACGCTGTGTCTCAGCACCAACACCAACACCAAAACCACGCTGTGTCTCAGCACCAACAGCAACACCAACACAACGCTGTGTCTCATCAACAACACCAACACCACGCTGTGTCTCAGCACCAACACTAACACCAACACCACGCTGTGTCTCAGCACCAACACCAACACCACGCTGTGTCTCAGCACAAACAATAACACCACGCTGTGTCTCAGCACCAACACCAACACCAACACCACGCTGTGTCTCAGCACCAACACCAACACCAACACAACGCTGTGTCTCAGCACCAACACCAACACCATCACCATGATTGTCTCAGGACCAACGCCAACACCAACATCACGCTGTGTCTCAGCACCAACACCAACACCAACACCACGCTGTGTGTCAGCACCATCACCAACTCCAACACCACGCTGTGTCTCAGCACCAACACCAACACCACACTGTGTCTCAGCACCAAAACCAACACCAACACCATGCTGTGTCTCAGCACCAACACCAACACCAACACCACGCTGTGTCTCAGCACCAACACCAACACCACGCTGTGTCTCAGCACCAAAACCAACACCAACACCACGCTGTGTCTCAGCACCAACACCAACACCACGCTGTGTCTCAGCACCAACACCAACACCAACACCACGCTGTGTCTTAGCACCTACACCAACACCACACTGTGCCTCAGCACCAACACCAACACCACGCTGTATCTCAACACCAACACCAACACCAACACCACGCTGTGTCTCAGCACCAAAAACAACACCAACACCACGCTGTGTCTCATCACCAACAACAACACCACCCTGAGTCTCAGCACCAACACCAACACCAACACCACTCTGTGTCTCAGCACCAACACCAACACCTACACCACGCTGTGTCTCATCGCCAACACCAACACCAAAACCACGCTGTGTATCAGCACCAACAGCAACACCAACACAACGCTGTGTCTCAGCAACAACACCAACACCACGCTGTGTCTCATCACCAACACCAACACCAACACCACGCTGTGTCTCAGCACCAACACCAACACCACGCTGTGTCTCAGCACCAACAACAACACCACGCTGTGTCTCGCACCAACACCAACAACAACACCACGCTGTGTCTCAGCACCAACACCAACACCAACACAACGCTGTGTCTCAGCACCAACACCAACACCATCACCATGATTGTGTCAGCACCAACGCCAACACCAACATCACGCTGTGTCTCAGCACTAACACCCACACCACGCTGTGTCTCAGCACCAACACCAACACCAACACCAGGCTGTCTGTCAGCAGAAACACCAACACCAACACAACGCTGTGTCTCAGCACCAACACCAACACCAACACCACGCTGTGTCTCAGCACCAACACCAACACCAAAACCACGCTGTGTCTCAGCAGCAACACCAACACGACGTTGTGTCTCAGCACCAACACCAACACCACGCTGTGTCTCAGCACCAACACCAACACCAACACCTCACTGTGTCTCAGCACCAACACCAACACCAACACCACGCTGTGTCTCATCACCAACAATAACACCACGCTCTTTCTCAGCACCAACACCAACACCAACACCAACACCACGCTGTGTCTCATCACCAATACCAACACCACGCTGTATCTCAACACCATCACCAACACCAACACCACGATCTGTCTCAGCACCAAAAACAACACCAACACCACGCTGTGTCTCATCACCAACACCAACACCACCCTGAGTCTCAGCACCAACACCAACACCAACACCACGCTGTATCTCATCACCAACACCAACACCACGCTCTTTCTCAGCACCAACACCAACACCAACACCACGCTGTCTCTCAGCACCAACACCAACACCACGCTGTGTCTCAGCATCAATACCAACACCAACACCACGCTGTGTCTCATCACCAACACCAACACCACGCTGTGTCTCAGCACCAACACCAACACCAACACCACGCTGTGTGTCATCACCAACACCAACACCACGCTGTGGTTCAGCACCAACACCAACACCACGCTGTGTCTCAGCACCAACACCAAAACCAGCACCACGATGTGTCTCAGCACCAAAAACAGCACGCTGTGTCTCAGCACCAACACCAACACCAACACCATGCTGTGTCTCAGCACAACACCAACACCAACACAACGCTGTGTCTCAGCACCAACATCAACACCACGCTGTGTCTCAGCACCAACACCAACACCAACGCCACACTGTATCTCATCACCAACACCAACACCACGCTCTTTCTCAGCAACAACACCAACACCAACACCAACAACACGCTGTGTCTCAGCACCAACACCAACACCACGCTGTGTCTCATCAACAACACCAACACTACGTTGTGTCTCATCACCAACACCAACACCACGCTGTGTCTCAGCACCAACACCAACACCAACACCACGCTGTGTGTCCTCACCAACACCAACACCACGCTGTCTCAGCACCAACACCAACACCACGCTGTGTCTCAGCACCAACACCAAAACCAACACCACGATGTGTCTCAGCACCAACAACACCACGCTGTGTCTCAGCACCAACACCAACACCAACACCACGCTGTGTCTCAGCACAAACACCAACACCAACACAACGCTGTGTCTCAGCACCAACATCAACAAAACGCTGTGTCTCAGCACCAACACCAACACCAACACCACGCTGTGTCTCAGCACCAACACCAACACCAACACCACGCTGTGTCTCAGCACCAACACCAACACCACGCTGTGTCTCAGCACCAACACCAACACCACGCTGTGTCTCAGCACCAACACCAACACCAAAACCACGCTGTGTCTCAGCACCAACAGCAACACCAACACAACGCTGTGTCTCATCAACAACACCAACACCACGCTGTGTCTCAGCACCAACACTAACACCAACACCACGCTGTGTCTCAGCACCAACACCAACACCACGCTGTGTCTCAGCACAAACAATAACACCACGCTGTGTCTCAGCACCAACACCAACACCAACACCACGCTGTGTCTCAGCACCAACACCAACACCAACACAACGCTGTGTCTCAGCACCAACACCAACACCATCACCATGATTGTCTCAGGACCAACGCCAACACCAACATCACGCTGTGTCTCAGCACCAACACCAACACCAACACCACGCTGTGTGTCAGCACCATCACCAACTCCAACACCACGCTGTGTCTCAGCACCAACACCAACACCACACTGTGTCTCAGCACCAAAACCAACACCAACACCATGCTGTGTCTCAGCACCAACACCAACACCAACACCACGCTGTGTCTCAGCACCAACACCAACACCACGCTGTGTCTCAGCACCAAAACCAACACCAACACCACGCTGTGTCTCAGCACCAACACCAACACCACGCTGTGTCTCAGCACCAACACCAACACCAACACCACGCTGTGTCTTAGCACCTACACCAACACCACACTGTGCCTCAGCACCAACACCAACACCACGCTGTATCTCAACACCAACACCAACACCAACACCACGCTGTGTCTCAGCACCAAAAACAACACCAACACCACGCTGTGTCTCATCACCAACAACAACACCACCCTGAGTCTCAGCACCAACACCAACACCAACACCACTCTGTGTCTCAGCACCAACACCAACACCTACACCACGCTGTGTCTCATCGCCAACACCAACACCAAAACCACGCTGTGTATCAGCACCAACAGCAACACCAACACAACGCTGTGTCTCAGCAACAACACCAACACCACGCTGTGTCTCATCACCAACACCAACACCAACACCACGCTGTGTCTCAGCACCAACACCAACACCACGCTGTGTCTCAGCACCAACAACAACACCACGCTGTGTCTCGCACCAACACCAACAACAACACCACGCTGTGTCTCAGCACCAACACCAACACCAACACAACGCTGTGTCTCAGCACCAACACCAACACCATCACCATGATTGTGTCAGCACCAACGCCAACACCAACATCACGCTGTGTCTCAGCACTAACACCCACACCACGCTGTGTCTCAGCACCAACACCAACACCAACACCAGGCTGTCTGTCAGCAGAAACACCAACACCAACACAACGCTGTGTCTCAGCACCAACACCAACACCAACACCACGCTGTGTCTCAGCACCAACACCAACACCAAAACCACGCTGTGTCTCAGCAGCAACACCAACACGACGTTGTGTCTCAGCACCAACACCAACACCACGCTGTGTCTCAGCACCAACACCAACACCAACACCTCACTGTGTCTCAGCACCAACACCAACACCAACACCACGCTGTGTCTCATCACCAACAATAACACCACGCTCTTTCTCAGCACCAACACCAACACCAACACCAACACCACGCTGTGTCTCATCACCAATACCAACACCACGCTGTATCTCAACACCATCACCAACACCAACACCACGATCTGTCTCAGCACCAAAAACAACACCAACACCACGCTGTGTCTCATCACCAACACCAACACCACCCTGAGTCTCAGCACCAACACCAACACCAACACCACGCTGTATCTCATCACCAACACCAACACCACGCTCTTTCTCAGCACCAACACCAACACCAACACCACGCTGTCTCTCAGCACCAACACCAACACCACGCTGTGTCTCAGCATCAATACCAACACCAACACCACGCTGTGTCTCATCACCAACACCAACACCACGCTGTGTCTCAGCACCAACACCAACACCAACACCACGCTGTGTGTCATCACCAACACCAACACCACGCTGTGGTTCAGCACCAACACCAACACCACGCTGTGTCTCAGCACCAACACCAAAACCAGCACCACGATGTGTCTCAGCACCAAAAACAGCACGCTGTGTCTCAGCACCAACACCAACACCAACACCATGCTGTGTCTCAGCACAACACCAACACCAACACAACGCTGTGTCTCAGCACCAACATCAACACCACGCTGTGTCTCAGCACCAACACCAACACCAACACCACGCTGTGTCTCAGCACCAACACCAACACCAACACCACGCTATGCCTCAGCACCAACACCAACACCAACACCACGCTGTGTCTCATCGCCAACACCAACACCAAAACCACGCTGTGTCTCAGCACCAACAGCAACACCAACACAACGCTGTGTCTCAGCAACAACACCAACACCACGCTGTGTCTCAGCACCAACACCAACACCAACACCACGCTGTGTCTCAGCACCGACACCAACACCACGCTGTGTCTCAGGACCAACAATAACACCACGCTGTGTCTCAGCACCAACACCAACACCAACACCACACTGTGTCTCAGCACCAAAACCAACAGCAACACAATGCTGTGTCTCAGAAACAAGACCAACACCATCACCATGATTGTCTCAGCACCAACGCCAACACCAACATCACGCTCTGTCTCAGCACTAACACCCACACCACGCTGTGTCTCAGCACCAACACCAAAACCAACACCACGCTATCTGTCAGCAGAAACACCAAATCCAACACAACGCTGTGTCTCAGCACCAACACCAACACCAACACCACGCTGTGTCTCAGCACCAACACCAACACTACGTTGTGTCTCAGCACCAACACCAACACCAACACCACGCTGTGTCTCAGCACCAACACCAACACCAACACCACACTGTGTCTCAGCACCAACACCAACACCAATATCACGCTGTGTCTCTGCACCAACACCAACACCACACTGTGTCTCTGCGCTAACACCAAAACCAACACCAAGTTGTGTCTCAGCACCATCACCAACACCAACACCACGCTGTGTCTCAGCACTAACACCAACACCACGCTGTGTCTCAGCACCAACACCAACACCACGCTCTTTCTCAGCACCAACACCCACAACAACACCACGCTGTGTCTCAGCACCAACACCAACACCACACTTTGTCTCAGCACCAACACCAACACCAACACCATGCTGTGTCTCAGCACCAACACCAACACCAACACCACGCTGTGTCTCAGCACCAACACCAACACCACGCTGTGTCTCAGCACCAAAACCAACACCAACACCACGCTGTGTCTCAGCACCAACACCAACACCACGCAGTGTCTCAGCACCAACACCAACACCAACACCACGCTGTGTCTCAGCACCTACACCAACACCACGCTGTGCCTCAGCACCGACACCAACACCACGCTGTATCTCATCACCAACACCAACACCAGCACCACGCTGTGTCTCTGCACCAAAACCAACACCAACACCACGCTGTGTCTCATCACCAACACCACTCTGAGTCTCAGCACCAACACCAACACCAACACCACGCTGTGTCTCATCACCAACACCAACACCACGATCTTTCTCAGCACCAACACCAACACCAACACCAACACCACGCTGTCTCAGCACCAACACCAACAACACGCTGTGTCACAGCACCAACACCAACACCAACACCACGCTGTGTCTCATCACCAACACCAACACCACGCTGTGTCTCAGCACCAACACCAACACCAACACCACGCTGTGTGTCATCACCAACACCAACACCACGCTGTGTCTCAGCACCTACACCAACACCACGCTGTGTCTCAGCACCAACACCAAAACCAACACCACGATGTGTCTCAGCGCCAACAACACCACGCTGTGTCTCAGCACCAACACCAATACCAACACCACGCGGTGTCGCAGCACAAACACCAACACCAACACAACGCTGTGTCTCAGCATCAACACCAACACCATGCTGTGTCTCAGCACCAACATCAACACCACGCTGTGTCTCAACACCAACACCAAAACCAACACCACGCTGTGTCTCAGCACCAACACCAGCACCACGCTGTGTCTCAGCACCAACACCAACACCAACACCACGCTGTGTCTCAGCACCAACACCAACACCACGCTGTGTCTCAGCACCAAAACCAACACCAACACCACGCTGGGTCTCAGCACCAACATCAACACCACGCTGTGTCTCAGCACCAATTCCAACACCAACACCACGCTGTGTCTCAGCACCTACACCAACACCACACTGTGCCTCAGCACCAACACCAACACCACGCTGTATCTCAACACCATCACCAACACCAGCACCACGCTGTGTCTCAGAACCAAAACCAACACCAACACCACGCTGTGTCTCATCACCAACACCAACACCACCCTGAATCTCAGCACCAACACCAACACCAACACCACGCTGTATCTCATCACCAACACCAACACCACGCTCTTTCTCAGCACCAACACCAACAACAACACCAACACCACGCTGTGTCTCAGCACCAACACCAACACCACGCTGTGTCTCAGCACCAACACCAACACCAACACCACGCTGTGTCTCATCACCAACACCAACACCACGCTGTGTCTCAGCACCAACACCAACATCAACACCACGATGTGTGTCATCACCAACACCAACACCACGCTGTGTCTCAGCACCAACACCAACACCAGGCTGTGTCTCAGCACCAACACCAACACCAACACCACGCTGTGTCTCAGCACCTACACCAACACCACACTGTGCCTCAGCACCAACACCAACACCACGCTGTATCTCAACACCAACACCAACACCAACACCACGCTGTGTCTCAGCACCAAAAACAACACCAACACCACGCTGTGTCTCAGCACCAACACCAACACCAACATCACGCACTGTCTCTGCACCAACACCAACACCAACACCAACACCAACACCACGCTGTGTCTCTGCACTAACACCAAAACCAACACCAAGCTGTGTCTCAGCACCATCACGAACACCAACACCACGCTGTGTCTGAGCACCAACACCAACACCACGCTGTGTCTCAGCACCAAAACCAACTCCACGCTGTGTCTCAGCACCAACACCAACACCAACACCACGCTGTGTCTCAGCACCAACACCAGCACCACAAAGTGTCTCAGCACCAAAACCAACACCAACAACGTGCTGTGTCTCAGCACCAACACCAACACCAACACCACGCTGTGTCTCAGCACCAACACCAACACCACGCTGTGTCTCAGCACCAAAACCAACACCAACACCACGCTGGGTCTCAGCACCAACACCAACACCAACACCACGCTGTGTCTCAGCACCTACACCAACACCACACTGTGCCTCAGCACCAACACCAACACCACGCTGTATCTCAACACCAACAACAACACCAACACCACGCTGTGTCTCAGCACCAAAAACAACACCAACACCACTCTGTGTCTCATCACCAACACCAACACCACCCTGAGTCTCAGCACCAACACCAACACCAACACCACGCTGTATCTCATCACCAACACCAACACCACGCTCTTTCTCAGCACCAACACCAACACCAACACCAACACCACGCTGTGTATCAGCACCAACACCAACACCACGCTGTGTCTCAGCATCAATACCAACACCAACACCACGCTGTGTCTCATCACCAACACCAACACCACGCTGTGTCTCAGCACCAACACGAAAACCAACACCACGCTGTGTGTCATCACCAGCACCACGCTTTGCCTCAGCACCAACACCAACACCACGCTGTGTCTCAGCACCAACTCCAAAACCAACACCACGATGTGTCTCAGAACCAAAAACAACACGCTGTGTCTCAGCACCAACACCAACACCAACACCACTTTGTGTCTCAGCACAAACACCAACACCAACACAACGCTGTGTCTCAGCACCAACATCAACACCACGCTGTGTCTCAGCATCAACACCAACACCAACACCACGCTGTGTCTCAGCACCAACACCAACACCACGCAGTGTCTCAGCACCAACACCAACACCAACACCACGCTGTGTCTCAGCACCTACACCAACACCACACTGTGCCTCAGCACCGACACCAACACCACGCTGTATCTCATCACCAACACCAACACCAACACCACGCTGTGTCTCTGCACCAAAACCAACACCAACACCACGCTGTGTCTCATCACCAACACCACCCTGAGTCTCAGCACCAACACCAACACCAACACCACGCTGTGTCTCATCACCAACACCAACACCACGATCTTTCTCAGCACCAACACCAACACCAACACCAACACCACGCTGTCTCAGCACCAACACCAACACCACGCTGTGTCACAGCACCAACACCAACACTAACACCACGCTGTGTCTCATCACCAACACCAACACCACGCTGTGTCTCAGCACCAACACCAACACCAACACCACGCTGTGTGTCATCACCAACACCAACACCACGCTGTGTCTCAGCACCTACACCAACACCACGCTGTGTCTCAGCACCAACACCAAAACCAACACCACGATGTGTCTCAGCGCCAACAACACCACGCTGTGTCTCAGCACCAACACCAATACCAACACCACGCGGTGTCGCAGCACAAACACCAACACCAACACAACGCTGTGTCTCAGCATCAACACCAACACCATGCTGTGTCTCAGCACCAACATCAACACCACGCTGTGTCTCAACACCAACACCAAAACCAACACCACGCTGTGTCTCAGCACCAACACCAGCACCACGCTGTGTCTCAGCACCAACACCAACACCAACACCACGCTGTGTCTCAGCACCAACACCAACACCACGCTGTGTCTCAGCACCAAAACCAACACCAACACCACGCTGGGTCTCAGCACCAACATCAACACCACGCTGTGTCTCAGCACCAACACCAACACCAACACCACGCTGTGTCTCAGCACCTACACCAACACCACACTGTGCCTCAGCACCAACACCAACACCACGCTGTATCTCAACACCATCACCAACACCAGCACCACGCTGTGTCTCAGAACCAAAACCAACACCAACACCACGCTGTGTCTCATCACCAACACCAACACCACCCTGAATCTCAGCACCAACACCAACACCAACGCCACGCTGTATCTCATCACCAACACCAACACCACGCTCTTTCTCAGCACCAACACCAACAACAACACCAACACCACGCTGTGTCTCAGCACCAACACCAACACCACGCTGTGTCTCAGCACCAACACCAACACCAACACCACGCTGTGTCTCATCACCAACACCAACACCACACTGTGTCTCAGCACCAACACCAACATCAACACCACGATGTGTGTCATCACCAACACCAACACCACGCTGTGTCTCAGCACCAACACCAACACCACGCTGTGTCTCAGCACCAACACCAACACCAACACCACGCTGTGTCTCAGCACCTACACCAACACCACACTGTGCCTCAGCACCAACACCAACACCACGCTGTATCTCAACACCAACACCAACACCAACACCACGCTGTGTTTCAGCACCAAAAACAACACCAACACCACGCTGTGTCTCAGCACCAACACCAACACCAACATCACGCACTGTCTCTGCACCAACACCAACACCAACACCAACACCAACACCACGCTGTGTCTCTGCACTAACACCAAAACCAACACCAAGCTGTGTCTCAGCACCATCACGAACACCAACACCACGCTGTGTCTGAGCACCAACACCAACACCACGCTGTGTCTCAGCACCAAAACCAACTCCACGCTGTGTCTCAGCACCAACACCAACACCAACACCACGCTGTGTCTCAGCACCAACACCAGCACCACAAAGTGTCTCAGCACCAAAACCAACACCAACAACGTGCTGTGTCTCAGCACCAACACCAACACCAACACCACGCTGTGTCTCAGCACCAACACCAACACCACGCTGTGTCTCAGCACCAAAACCAACACCAACACCACGCTGTGTCTCAGCACCAACACCAACACCAACACCACGCTGTGTCTCAGCACCTACACCAACACCACACTGTGCCTCAGCACCAACACCAACACCACGCTGTATCTCAACACCAACAACAACACCAACACCACGCTGTGTCTCAGCACCAAAAACAACACCAACACCACTCTGTGTCTCATCACCAACACCAACACCACCCTGAGTCTCAGCACCAACACCAACACCAACACCACGCTGTATCTCATCACCAACACCAACACCACGCTCTTTCTCAGCACCAACACCAACACCAACACCAACACCACGCTGTGTATCAGCACCAACACCAACACCACGCTGTGTCTCAGCATCAATACCAACACCAACACCACGCTGTGTCTCATCACCAACACCAACACCACGCTGTGTCTCAGCACCAACACGAAAACCAACACCACGCTGTGTGTCATCAACAGCACCACGCTTTGCCTCAGCACCAACACCAACACCACGCTGTGTCTCAGCACCAACTCCAAAACCAACACCACGATGTGTCTCAGAACCAAAAACAACACGCTGTGTCTCAGCACCAACACCAACACCAACACCACTTTGTGTCTCAGCACAAACACCAACACCAACACAACGCTGTGTCTCAGCACCAACATCAACACCACGCTGTGTCTCAGCACCAACACCAACACCAACACCACGCTGTGTCTCAGCACCAACACCAACACCAACACCACGCTGTCTGTCAGCAGAAACACCAACACCAACACAACGCTGTGTCTCAGCACCAACACCAAAACCAACACCACGCTGTGTCTCAGCACAAACACCAACACCACGCTGTGTCTCAGCACCAACACCAACACCACGTTGTGTCTCAGCACCAAAAGCAACACCAACACCACGCTGTGTCTCAGCACCAACACCAACAGCAACACCACGATGTGTCTCAGCACCAACACCAACACCACGTTGTGTCTCAGCACCAACACCAACACCAACACCACGCTGTGGCTCAGCACCATCACCAACACCAACACCACACTGTTTCTCAGCACCAACACCAACACCAATATCACGCTGTGTCTCTGCACCAACACCAACACCAACACCAACACCACGCTGTGTCTCTGCGCTAACACCAAAACCAACTCCAAGCTGTCTCACAGCACCATCACCAACACCAACACCACGCTGTGCCTCAGCACCAACACCAACACCACGCTGTGTCTCAGCACCAACACCAACACCACGCTGTGTCTCAGCACCAACACCAACACCAACACCACGCTGTGTCTCAGCACCAACACCAACACCACACTGTGTCTCAGCACCAACACCAACACCAACACCATGCTGTGTCTCAGCACCAACACCAACACCAACAGCACGCTGTGTCTCAGCACCAACACCAACACCACGCTGTGTCTCAGCACCAAAACCAACACCAACACCACGCTGTGTCTCAGCACCAACATCAAAACCACGCTGTGTCTCAGCACCAACACCAACACCAACACCACGCTGTGTCTCAGCACCTACACCAACACCACACTGTGCCTGAGCACCAACACCAACACCACGCTGTATCTCAACAACAACACCAACACCAACACCACGCTGTGTCTCAGCACCAAAAAAAACACCAACACCACGCTGTGTCTCAGCACCAACACCACCCTGAGTCTCAGCACCAACACCAACAACAACACCACGCTGTGTCTCATCACCACACCAACACCACGCTCTTTCTCAGCACCAACACCAACACCAACACCAACACCAACACCACGCGGTGTCTCAGCACCAACACCAACACCACGCTATGTCGCAGCACCAACACCAACACCAACATCACGCTGTGTCTCATCACCAACACCAACACCACGCTGTGTCTCAGCACCAACACCAACACCAACACCACGCTGTGTGTCATCACCAACACCAACACCACGCTGTGTATCAGCACCAACACCAACACCACGCTGTGTCTCAGCACCAACACTAAAACCAACACCACGATGTGTCTCAGCACCAACAACACCACGCTGTGTCTCAGCACCAACACCAATACCAACACCACGCTGTGTCTCAGCACAAACACCAACACCAACACAACGCTGTGTCTCAGCATCAACACCAACACCATGCTGTGTCTCAGCACCAACATCAACACCACGCTGTGTCTCAGCACCAACACCAACACCAAAACCACGCTGTGTCTCAGCACCAACACCAGCACCACGCTGTGTCTCAGCACCAACACCAAGACCAACACCACGCTGTGTCTCAGCACCAACACCAACACCACGCTTTGTCTCAGCACCAAAACCAACACCAACACCACGCTGTGTCTCAGCACCAACATCAACACCACGCTGTGTCTCAGCACCAACACCAACACCAACACCACGCTGTGTCTCAGCACCTACACCAACACCACACTGTGCCTCAGCACCAACACCAACACCTTGCTGTATCTCAACACCAACACCAATACCAGCACCACGCTGTTTCTCAGAACCAAAACCAATACCAACACCACGCTGTGTCTCATCACCTACACCAACACCACCCTGAGTCTCAGCACCAACACCAACACCAACACCACGCTGTATCTCATCACCAACACCAACACCACGCTCTTTCTCAGCACCAACACCAACACCAACACCAACAACACGCTGTGTCTCAGCACCAACACCAACACCACGCTGTGTCTCAGCACCAACACCAACACCAACACCACGCTGTGTCTCATCACCAACACCAACAACACGCTGTGTCTCAGCACCAACACCAACAACAACACCACGCTGTGTGTCATCACCAACACCAACACCACGCTGAGTCTCAGCACCAACACCAACACCACGCTGTGTCTCAGCACCAACACCAAAACCAACACCACGATGTGTCTCAGCACCAACAACACCACGCTGTGTCTCAGCACCAACACCAGCACCAACACCACGCTGTGTCTCAGCACAAACACCAACACCAACACAACGCTGTGTCTCAGCACCAACATCAACAAAACGCTCTGTCTCAGCACCAACACCAACACCAACACCACGCTGTGTCTCAGCACCAAGACCAACACCAACACCACGCTGTGTCTCAGCACCAACACCAACACCAACACCACGCTGTGTCTCAGCACCAACACCAACACCACGCTGTGTCTCAGCACCAACACCAACACCAAAACCACGCTGTGTCTCAGCACCAACAGCAACACCAACACAACGCTGTGTCTCATCAACAACACCAACACCACGCTGTGTCTCAGCACCAACACCAACACCAACACTACGCTGTGTCTCAGCACCAACACCAACACCACGCTGTGTCTCAGCACCAACAATAACACCACGCTGTGTCTCAGCACCAACACCAACACCAACACCACGCTGTGTCTCACCACCAACACCAACACCATCACCATGATTGTCTCAGCACCAACGCCAACACAAACATCACGCTGTGTCTCAGCACTAACACACATACCACGCTGTGTCTCAGCACCAACACCTACACGAACACCACACTGTGTGTCAGCACCAACACCAAAACCAACACAACGCTGTGTCTCAGCACCAACACCAACACCACGCTGTGTGTCAGCACAAACACCAACAGCAACACAACGCTGTGTCTCAGCTCCAACACCAACACCAACATCACGCTGTGTCTCTGCACCAACACCAACACCAACACCATGCTGTGCTTCAGCATCAACACCAACACCACGCTGTGTCTCAGCACCAACACGAACACCAACACCAACACCAACACCAACACCACGCTGTGTCTCAGCATCAACACCAAAACCAACACCACGCTGTGTCTCAGCACCAACACCAACACCACGCTGTGTCTCAGCACCAACACCAAAACCAACACCACGATGTGTCTCAGCACCAACAACACCACGCTGTGTCTCAGCACCAACACCAACACCAACACCACGCTGTGTCTCAGCACAAACACCAACACCAACACAACGCTGTGTCTCAGCACCAACATCAACAAAACGCTGTGTCTCAGCACCAACACCAACACCAACACCACGCTGTGTCTCAGCACCAAGACCAACACCAACACCACGCTGTGTCTCAGCACCAACACCAACACCAACACCACGCTGTGTCTCAGCACCAACACCAACACCACGCTGTGTCTCAGCACCAACACCAACACCAAAACCACGCTGTGTCTCAGCACCAACAGCAACACCAACACAACGCTGTGTCTCATCAACAACAACAACACCACGCTGTGTCTCAGCACCAACACCAACACCAACACCACGCTGTGTCTCAGCACCAACACCAACACCACGCTGTGTCTCAGCACCAACAATAACACCACGCTGTGTCTCAGCACCAACACCAACACCAACACCACGCTGTGTCTCAGCACCAACACCAACACCATCACCATGATTGTCTCAGCACCAACACCAACACCACGCTGTGTCTCAGCCCCAAAACCAACACCAACACCACGCTGTTTCTCAGCACCAACACCAACACCACGCTGTGTCTCAGCACCAAAACCAACACCAACACCACGCTGTGTCTCAGCACCAAGATCAACACCACGCTGTGTCTCAGCACCAACACCAGCACCAACACCACGCTGTGTCTCAGCACCTACACCAACACCACACTGTGCCTCAGCACCAACACCAACACCACGCTGTATCTCAACACCAACACCAACACCAGCAACACGCTGTTTCTCAGAACCAAAACCAACACCAACACCACGCTGTGTCTCATCACCAACACCAACACCACCCTGAGTCTCAGCACCAACACCAACACCAGCACCACGCTGAGTCTCAT